>NC_048893.1:197538115-197701801 GCF_011077185.1 Oxyura jamaicensis | reverse complement strand
AGACATCTAAACGTTGGCTCTAGAAGCTTAAAGTAATTTCAAGTAATAAGTAATTTCAACACTGAGCTCTAATTTTTGCAACCAGGTGCTGTAGAAGTGTCTGGTTTGTGGCAAGATAAGAGTTGCCTCCATTTGCCTTTTCCAGTTACTTACAGGAGCATCTATTTCTTTCACTTTTCTTTTTACCCACATCAAAAGCCCTAGGATGCTTGTGCTGAGGAGGCCTAGCTCACTCTCACAAAGGACGTGGGACAAGGAAACCTTACTACATCCCTTGTCATTTTCTTGATTGGTGACCATCAACTAATTTTAGTACAGATGTTTTGTACTAAGAGTCCACCATTGTTATGGGGTGGTCCTTTACTTCAGAATATTGCTTTCTTCAGCCTCCATAATCTATAAGCACAGCGGCTGTTCACTGCCTATTTTTTTTATATTTTTTTTCATTTAGCAAACACACATCTTTATTGCAATTATCTGCTTTCCCATTGGGCTTTCAGGCAAGGGAATGGCATATGGAACATGCTGTAACCTTGCTGCCAGCATCCTGATGTTATGGTACAGGGTCTTCTGCTGACAAGACACCTGTGCTGCGGTCTTAATAGAGCCCAGACCTTCCCGGTTTGACAGAAATGACTCATTTTCAGTTTTATTGCTAGGAATGTTGTCAATAGGCAACATTTTTCTAACCCTTATTCTTTCTTCTTGCTCTTACATGCACATTTCTGTCCATATTTCATTAATTTGTAACCCAGTATTTCTATTAGAAGTCCTGTGCTTTTTGTGGCTTCATCAAGGTATTCAGTGTTGAGCATGTCTGTCTCTTGGTGATAAGGGAAGCTGTGGTAAAACCAGGAATTCAGCAATTAAGAATTACACATTTTATGTCTCTAGAGCACACTATTTTGGTTAAATATTTGTAAATCATACACATCTCAGTTACATTTAAAGTTTGTGACCTAAATTTGATTATCTTTGGCTGCCCCATTATTTGGAGCTTCTCAGATAGGACTGTGGAACTCATGTTGAATTTGCCCTCTAAAATCCTCTTTCTGTTTGCTAGTTTTAAATAAACATGTTTCTCTGTGTAGGGCAGTAGCAAGCACAAAATCCCATTTGGGTTACTGGTGAGAGTTTCATTTAACTTCATTTCTTTTTAAAAAGCTGACATTATCTATCAGTCATTGGTCTTTTAGGTTCCCTGTCTGGTTGCTCTGGAAAATGATATGTTCACAGTGTGGACATATCCCCTGCACCTTATACATTGATTTTATTATTATCATATAAAAGCACCTGTTGTTGGATTAATCATAAATAAATAAATAAATAAATAGTAATAATAAAAAAACCTAGCTCCTGCACTTGCGGGTCTTAAAGGTGGATGATTTTTGCAAACACCTACCCACTGGAAATAGAAGGAAATAAAGTTTGATTCATTTTGCCTATTTTATACATTGACCAATTTTGTATGTGCCTACAGTGGCTTTAAATGAAGCCATATGACATGGACATGCATACACCACTATTAAAGCCAATTCTCTTCCCTTTCTCCTCCTGGAGTAGTCTTCTCTTTTTCTCCATTTACTCCCTGTTATGAGCAAATTGGGCTCTCTGTCCAAGCAGACATGTTGCTGTGAAGCAGAAAGTAAATAAGGAAAATAGGAAGTAAGATGAAGGACAATCCTCAAAGTGACTCCAATTCTTCTATATTCTGATTGCAAAGTCTTCCTGACCAAAGTCAAGAAGTCAATCAGAAGAAGGTTCTACATTTAAACATTCTATTTTGATTTTTAAACTCAACAGAGCAATTAAAATGGCTGAGTTTAGAAAACGTATCTTGCTCCCTTTGTTACGTTAAATTTGAATGATTCTCCATTTCTACAATAGAGTAAAAATTGGAAATACTGACCCGATATAGCCAGTTAAAAGAGAGATCCAAACCATAGATGCTCAAACTTTTTTCAGGTCTGAAAACAAAGCAGAAACCTTCATTATAATTGGAGCTGAGAATGTAACTCGGGTTGTGAACCTGTGTAGCACTGATCATCCCACCCACCTGTTCCCACATCCAGCCCCCAGCCTTTCAGAAACCAAGAGTGTGATTCATCTTGTCTCTTTCAGATGTCTGTTTGAGATTAGATGAATCACCCTCTAAAAGTCTTTAATGAATTTTCAGTGATTATAAAGATATCATAAGTGATTAGCATAGTTGTCTGATGTCATTTGGCCAGATAAATCCTACCCAAAAGATTTATTGTAATATACTTTCCTAGTGTTTCTGGCAATTAGCAAAAATAATTTCAGTAAAATTAAATGTTGCCATGATTCCATTCCACATTTTTCCCAAGAAGTGATCTTTTAACACATTCAAGTATGCTTACGCAATGGATCCAGATCATTATAGATAGAAAAGCCATGAAAACTCTCTCTTCCTCAGTTGGCTCTCCCATCCACCCTTACTCTTCCCCCTGAAGTATTTTCTCATGTCTTGTCCTGTTCTTTTACACCTTGTCATACATGAGACTGATTATATGGATTCCAAAGGCAGACCCTGCTTACCAACACAATACAGCCCCATGCAGTCACATTTTATGTCCATCAAAAAAGCAAGCAGAAAAAGGTACTCCTTTCATCACTGTATGTGTCCACACTCCCACAACTGTAAAAAAAAAAACACCACCACCCCTCCCAGCACTGCATCAAGTAGGTCTTTGCTTATACTGCAGCAGGACAAAGATGAATTAGGAACCCTTTAGCAAAAGATACGGTACAGCTAAGCAGCCAGAAATGACCTTGCCCTTTATAAGTGTGCACTTTTAATAAAGGAGGGAGAAGAGTTTTGAAGCATACCATAACCTAATCTTCCCATGGTGATGCTGTAGGTGAGCAGTGGAGCTGAAGAAAGCTCTCCAGCTGCAGTGAGCTGCCCACTCATTTCCTGTGCCTGTCATCATCATTCTGGAATACTCTCGGAGCTTCATTTTACTGATAGAAACATGCAGGGTTTTTTGTTGTTGTTGTTTTTGTTTTTGTTTTCCAAAAGGATGATAGTTTTGTCACCAGGGAGCATTCAGTCATTGTTCCTAGTCCACAACTAATGGTTTAAATAAAATTTTAATTCTAGGTGTTTTCTTAGAATACCTTTATGTAAACCTTTTACCCTTGTAGTTGTCCCAACAGTAGAACATAAATAGTAACATTGATCACCAGCTTTAGCTGGAAATTAAATAAAGCTTTATTTTAATTATCTCATACTTCTGAATTAACTTCATGTGTATTGTTAATAGTCATCTTAATTAAGTAGTATTCAATTTGAGATATAATTTCAGAGGTTTCTTTTTGTAATTTACTGTTTTGACAGTATCCATGAAGTAGCCCATTGTTATCTGACCTCACATTTTTTTAAGCTAAAAATAATGATCAAATTAAAATTGTGTGAGAAAAAAAATCACTTTTTTTTGAGACTTAATTCACTCGAAAAGCTTATCTCTGTACTCATACGGCTGCTAAAGAAGCCTGTGTGTATTAAATATACCATCACTTAAGTTTTAGTGCACAAGCAGTCACACTGGTGAGTTTGCGATAAAATGCCAAGTTCCAGGCAGTTCATTTTTCTACTGCATTTTCACTTCTCAGGCTGAAGCTATTACTAATATGTTTGTTTTAAGAATGACTGAACACCATGTATTTCAAAGATAAAACTAGTTATTATTCTCTATGTAGATACAACTATTTTTTTCTATTCAGCTAAAAGAGAAATGCCTGGTTCAAGCAATAATCAAAGCAGGTTATTGTCAGTAACAGCTTATTTGTTCAGATGAAAGTTCCCAGTAGATATATGATCTATAAAAAATAAACCTCATGAAGTAGATTTTTATGGATATGGAGCACAGTAGTTTCTGTTTTTTCTCTGATTGAGAGATAAAAATGTTATTACAAGTGAGAGCAATGATATGTCTGTTTATGTAGTGTGTCAGACGATAGGAAAAGTAGGAAAAGGGTATTTTTATTTTTATTTTTATTTTTTTCTCATACTAACATCTATTTATTTTTCCTTCTTTTTCCTGAATCGTATCAGGATGTAGATGCTGCTCCAAATTTTGGCACTTAGGGTCTTCATCTAATAATTTCACAGATCACTGAGAAAAAGTTTTATGTGAACTATCAATTCTGATTTTATATATGAATAGCTGCAGATATTTGTGTCCTGGAAAAATATACAAAGCAGAATTGAATCAAAATATCTACATTGTTTATTTTTTATTTTCTCAGATCTTTCAATGTGGTACTACAGAAACTTACAAAATCTGTAGTACACCTCTCTCAGTATTATTCAGATTCTGTGGTCAATAAGAATACTTTTCTTTTTTTTTTTTTGATAGATTGTGATTTATTTTATACCAATATTTATTAAAAGGAAGTTCAAGCTTCAGAGTTTCATTACTAGTCAGCAGAAATTTCCACTAAGTTGTGACATAACTTGTTTATGTAGGTTGCACTATCCCCTGGTGTGGACAAGACATTAGTGTAAAATTATCATTAGTTTGATTATTTTTACATCTACCTTTCTATAATTGCACGTGGAAAGGAATTTCCTTGGTTTATTTCAGTCCCTCAACTTCCAAGGAAAAGTGAAGAATATGACCCCTCAAATATCTGTTATGTTGTTTTCATTTCTTTAAAAAATATTGTAATTATACAATTTCACTCTTACTTAGTGTTATTCATGTACTGATAATGTTTTGTTTTTTATATCTTCTCCAGGTCTGGGTTTCAGTATCGCAGGAGGGGTAGGAAACCAACACATTCCTGGGGACAACAGCATTTATGTCACCAAGATTATCGATGGAGGAGCTGCACAAAAAGATGGGAGGTTGCAGGTTGGAGATAGACTTCTTATGGTAAGTAGGACAAATTTAAAATGGATTTTATATGACTGAAAGTTGTTTCATGTAGGGAATTTTATTTACTGTACATTTTAATGAAGGTAACCATTACAACTCCTCTAATAATTAAGTTATATTTCTGTCATATTCATTTTTTCCCATTATTTATATGTATTTCTGAGACTACAGTTAAAAAAATATATACCGAGAAACCGATATTTTGTGTGTTGTATTGCTGTTACAGTCATTTAACTAAGAAGAGAATAAATGCATTGTGCACATAGATCAAAATGTACCACAAAAGTTCTAAAGGAAGGTGTTACACAAACTTGATTACAGCACAACTGATTCTACTGACCATTTCAAGAAAGTGATAAGATGTAAAATATGCCACAAAACTCTCAAGCATAGCCATTGCCAGTGGACTATTACTTATATTTTCCTATATGCATGAATGCTTCATGTAGATGCTCCATTTAGATGTTATAAAAGATATATTTTCTATCTTTTATCCTTGAGGAAGTGTTCTTATTTCTCTGATGGATCTCACTTTGGGAATTTTTTTCTGATATTTGAAGTGCAGGTATATTGTTCCCTGTAGATAATTATTTCCCACTCACAGAGTTTGTTTAATTCTTTGTAAGGGGGAAATCCTGACCCTGATGAATCAGCAGAAGTTAATCTACGTCAAGTTGTATTCATGTCAATGCATTTGCATAGATTTCAGCAAGCAGAGAAATATATTTTCAGTCATTGCCATGAAAAAAAAATGTACTGCAGTAGCTCTGTTTTGTGACATGATATCTAAGCAGTGAAAAATTGCTGTGACCTTTTTTTCTGTCTGCAGAAATATATCTGAAGTTTTCTTTATTTGGCTGGGAACACTGTGTTCCAGTCACATATGAAGATGACCATTCGTTTTCAGGGCATTAAACACAACATAAAAGGCACTTGGTTGCTGTGTTGGTGACTTTAGCTTTTTTTAATTAGCCCTAGTAGACAGATAAAACAACTTAAAGATCAAAATAATGTTAGCAAAATGAAACTAGAACTTAACATTTCTCTGACATTTCTTCTTTTCAGGTTTTCAGCACAGTGAAATTCAAGTCCCTGCTCTTTAATGACATTTTTGTTCATTTTTCCATAGAAATGTGTTCTTATATTTGCCAAAGTTGCTCCTTATTTTGTTCTTTAGCACCGTATAGAAAATCTACTTATATTCAGCTGTTGCTTCTTTCTGTGGTGATAATTCCTTCTTGTTTTTGTGTGATTTGCAAATTTTTGTTACCTTACTCTTAACTTCTTCCAATTCACTTGAAGTGAAGTGATACTTCACAGTATCACTTAATTACAATGAATACCAGTAGAAAAACCATTTTCTACATCTCAATGTAGAAATTGATTCTTTTTCTATTTTTGTGTTGTGTTTTTTTTGTTTGTTTGTTTGTTTGTTTTTTGGTAGGATTTGCCTATTAAGTATCTCTTCTCAGTCCTTAAGCTAAGATTCACTGCAGTCAGATACAGATATATACAGGTTTCTCCACTGGGACAAGTTTTTACTCCTGAATCTGACCTCTGAAAATGACCAGAAGTCATTCTTAGTATGTTTGATGTCACATCTTCATACTGCTTTCTTTTGTTCTGCACCAGTTCATTACTTACCATCATCTCCTCTTATCAGTGCATGTAAAATGGGGAAAAAAGTCAGTCATAATATTGCTCTCCATAACATACATAGTTCCATACTTCCAGACCAAGCTTTTCACTGTTGCTTAAGAAAGTCCTAGTATCAATTTGCTCTTAACTGCTACATTTTGGAGATAAAGCTACAAGACCAAAACCTATTTCTAAAATTCATAGAGATGAAAAGCTGTGTTTTCTGGTTCTCTCTGACAAGACACCCTGATTTCTTTATAACTTGTGGGTTTTCTGGAATACCTTCAATATTTTTTCTCTTCTGCCCTGGGTAGTATCTGTCAGTTCATGGCATTTACTTCATGTTCCTTTGTGAAAAGTGAGTGAAAGAATTAATTACTTTCTTTTGGCAGTGTTACCACTTTTATCGACCCAATATTACCCTTGTCACCTGCATGGTCCTATTGCTGCTTCACTGATTCCTTATTTATTATATATTTGAACACTTCCTCATTGTTTTTCTTCTCAGTAGTACTTGCTTTCTTGATCTTTTTCTTTTCCAACATTTCTCTGTAAAACTTACTAGAATTTGTCATCCTTCTGGAATTCTCAGCAGCTGCTGAGGTGGTAGTTTCTTTTTTTGTGTCTACGTTCTGATAAGTTTGGGTAAAATGCTTTCAGATCCCAAAGAACATGCAAATCAAATGCATTAAAATTTAAGATGTAATAAAAGAGATGCTGCAAAATCAAAACTAATATTGAAATGTAAAACAATGAGGTGCCATCTGAGCATTTCACAGTTTGATGTCCCTACAGTTATTAAATGCAGATTGCTAATAGTGTGTTAAGCACTCACAAGTTGTATTATGTAAATATTGAGCATTGTGATTATTGTGAAATCTATACAAGGGCATATCTGTGCAGTTATGTTTCTGTGGCACTGAGCCTGCTTTTGTGGCTTATTATCCTAAGCACTTCCACATGGAAATTCTCCAATGTAGGATAATTCTTAGTTACCCAATAGTAAAATTACTGGAGGAAACATAAGAGTGCTCCAGCCAAAAACTCAACTCAGTGGTTTTGGTAGGTATATGTGAAATGAACAGACCAGAGCTCTGCCCTGAAGACTGATAACTAATAAGAAACTTCTACCTTACTGTAATCTGATGGTCATGCCTATAGTAGTGTCTGCTCTGCTGATGGTAATACTTGCAGTGAGAATATAGCTGCAATATAGTCAGAGTCTCAGCTGGGCTTCTTCTCTTTGTGCTGTGCAGGAGCAAAAGGGAATCATGTACAGAGCATCACAGGCTACGATGACAATTCAGGTTGAAGGAACATTGGGAGGGTTCTAGTTCAACCTTCTGCTCAAGTAGGGTCAGCCATGGGGGCATACGAGGTTGTTCATGAATATATCCATTTTAGTCTTGAAAACATTCAAGGATGGAGCTTGCACAACCTGTTCTCTCTGAACTTCTCTTGTTTCTGCTTATGCCTGTTGTCTCTCCCATTGCCACATGCCACTCGGCAAAGTTTAGCTCCGTCTTCATGACCAGTGGAGGCTTGTGTTAGTTGTCCTCAGAGCTGTCCCTTCATCAGGCTGAACAAGTCGAGCTCCCCCAGCTTCTCCTCACAGGGCACAGGTTGGGCTGCCCCAGCTATCCTGCTAACCCTCCCCCGAACTTGCTTTGGTTTGTTGATATTCAATGTATGACGGCGTGGGTGTGGTGACGGGGCAAATCTGAATGCAGTGTTTAGCTGCAGTCTAGTGAGTACCAACTACTGAGGAATAATCTCTTCCCTGCATCTCCTGGTTCTGCTTGTTCACATTCAGCCCAGGATGCTGTGACCTTCTTTGCTGCCAGGACACACAGATGGCTCATGCCCAGCTTGATGTCCACCAGGAGACACAAGGGCTGTTCCACATAGCTGTTGAAGGGGGCTAGGGAGTGCCAGGGGCAGGACTTTGGCTCTCTATTGAATATCACGAAGCTCCTGTTGGACACTTCTTCCAGCCTTTCTAGGATGGCAGTCCTGCGCTTGAGTATATGGACCAGCCCCCTAGGTGACATGTCTTCTGCAAACTTGACAAGAGTGCACTCCTCACATCCTCCAGCTCATTGATAATGATGATCAGGAAGAACTGCAAAACAATTTAAGAAGTTGTTACCTCTCAGATGATAATTACCTTTTTTTTAATCTGAAACAATCATTTCACTTTGGAAGTGCTTGGCTACAGAATAGATAAAAGAATTCACTGTAAAGCTGTATTTCCTTGCACAAAACAAGGCTAATAGTTAGAAGCAATATATTCTTTCAGGGAAAGCTCTAAAAATATCAAGATTTAGAAGATTTAAGGTAATATTTATCTCATAAGTATTTTATTAAGTACTCAAAAATTTGTCTCCTATTCTAAAAACCCTTACATGTTTAGGCATTATTCATTAGTCTATTTCTAAGCCTATGCAGTCAGAGAGATCATACTTTTGTAGGGCTATTTATATTTGTAGGAAAAAGTGATGTTACTCACATACCAAGAGATTTAACTTGATTCTGTTTTATTGCTGAAAACAAAAGGAAAAAAACAGAAGCCACTTTCCTTTTCAGAAGTTCAGGCTTCCCATCCAATTATCTGCTGGAAAAAATCATGTTATCACTTGGTGGTTTCACAGGGAAGTGATGGGATTGTGATTTAGAACTGTCAATCTGTGCCTTACAGGATCAGTTACTGGTATCTCTTATTTTAGATCATGTGTGGATGCAGGATCACGTTTGCGTTAATGTAATCAGAGAATATTATTTGAGTTTAAGGTGCATCTATGTTAGCATTTCGTTCAGATCAGAAGTGCTTTTTTAAGAACATTTTGTCTGTCTTGTGGGTTGGTCTTTGAGGCAACAAATTGAATGTTTTTTTATGAAGATGCTCTCCGAAAGCATTCTAAATGAGCATGTCATTGCAGCTGCTAATAGGCATTCCATTCTACTGGAAGAGCCAGACTAGGTGTAATCCAAAGTAACCCCCTTCAGATGTGTATAGAGTAGATCTCACATCATCCAGACCCTCTGTTATTTCAGATCACTCCTAGTGCACACATATTAGGAAGAAATTCTTCACTCAGAGGGTGGTGAGGCACTGGCACAGATTACCCAGAGAAGCTGCGGATGCCCCATCCCTGGCCATGTTCAAGGACAGTTTGAATGGGGCTTTGAGCAACCTGGTCTTGTGGGAGGTGTCTGTGACCATGTCAGGCAGTTGGATCTGGGTGGGATTTAAGGTCCTTCCAACCTAAACCGTTCTATGATTCTTTGCTCAGGTAGTTGCAGCATTGGGCAGCTATGCCAGTTAATGAAGTACAGACATTACCCCATTAGACTCAAAGGCAGAGCAGTAGTCTGAGTTGAGGAGTAAGTTGGTACAGAGGCAACTCTCTGGGTATGGTGACTATGTCCCTTCTGATGCAGCGCTAGGCTCTAAGCTAGTTTGACACTATTGTTGACTCTGGGCTTGCAATGCTGTATCTAGCATTCAAAGGTAGATTTGCTAGAATCATTTTTTGGATGGTACCATAGCTATAAGCTCCCCATTTAATTCCTTCTCATGGTACTCTCATTATCTAGTTCTTCCTACACAATTGCATCATCTTCATACCACTTCATTGCCTTAGGTCACTTCATTTAGTTATTTATTTTTTACCCATATCAGTTTAAAAGGGATGGAAAAATGAAAAAAAAAAAAAAAAATGATGATCCACTATCATTTGGTGTCACTTGCACACTGCATACACTTGATGCCTGAAGCCTGTCAGTTCAGTCACAGAATCACAGAATCCCAGAATAGTCTAGGTTGGAAGAGACCTCCAAGATCACCAAGTCCAACCTCTGACCTAACAGTAACAAATCTTCCACTAAACCATATCCCTAAGCTCTACATCTAAACGTCTTTTAAAGACCTCCAGGGATGGTGACTCAACCACTTCCCTGAGCAGCCCATTCCAATGCCTAACAACCCGTTCAGTAAAGTTTTTCCTAATATCCAACCTAAACCTCCCCTGGCGCAACTTTAGCCCATTGCCCCTCGTCCTGTCACCAGGCACATGGGAGAATAGACCAACCCCCACCTCGCTACAGCCTCCTTTCAGGTACCTGTAGAAGCAGAGTAGTCTCTACTCAAAGAGTAGATTTGTTTTCTGTGAAGCACAAACTCTTGCATTTCTTGGCAAAGAGTAGATCTGTTTTAGTGTTTCAGAACACTGAGTCCATACCCACTTAAAATCTAAGCAAGCTAATTTCGGAGGGAGTAGCACACAGTCATCTGAAGCTGGCCCATTGTTTTCTATATGGACTTCAGCGGTTATGCAACTAATTTAGGAGTCCTTGGGATTATATGTTAGTTAGTACAAGCAGATTTACATCCTTAGTACAAATGATGGGGCTTCAGGATTGGAAAGACATTCACTTTACACAGTTCTTTAAATTATGGTGAGTTTTAAAAAAGGCCATTAGCAGTTCTAGATTTACAGTGGACAGACTGCAGGTATTCTCTGGATTTGCTGCTGGTGCTCATTCAGGTGCTCAGGTGCTGGTGCTCAGGAAAATCCACTTTCTGAATCAGATGTAGAATATTACACTAAAGCAAATATTACCACTGACAAAGCAAAGATAACCTAGTTGTCTCAGTCATTGAGTGAATCCAGTCTTCTTACTCTAAATATTAGAATAAAGGAGCTTCTCTGAAGCTCTCCTTTGTATCTTGATTTCACTCATGTTATCTTGTTTCAACTTCTACCAAGTTCTGTCTCTGCATACTCATTTTCTACAATATTCTGCACATTTAAGCTTATATGTACTAGAAATGAGAGGAAAAAAGGGGGTATTATATGAACTTTGCAAATATTTTTAAGACCTTTAAGTGTATAAAGAATAGTTCATAATTGCTCAGGCATTACTTCTTAGTTTAGAATTACTTGGTCTTTAATTTGTATTTTAACTTTAAAATTTGAACAACTTATACACAGAGTTGATGAGCTACTTGTCCTGTAAAGTTATTGTTAGATAGAGAAGAAGTAAGACCTGTCATAGAAAGTATAAATTTTCTATGTATCATGCTAAATTTCCTGTTTTTAAAGTGGTAATTTATCCTCCAGTTGCACAACTGTGATATCCAAGTGTGTAGCGATGGAAACAGCCTTACCATGATTTTTATCAGCTAGATTCCCAGAGAAAAAATAAAAATAAAATGTACAAGTTGTCAAGATCCAGATACTTCTATGATATTTTATTTTGTGTCCCTTTATTTTTTTGGCTAGGAGCATCTTTTATTAAGCATCTTTTATTAAGGAGCATCTTTTATTAATATGAAGTATAGTGGAAGGTTTATTATGTGAGATTTTCTTTTACTTCAGAAAGCTTGTAGAGTTGAGATGAAACACAACAGTATATAATAATAGGTTGCCAAGAGTGGTTGTCGAATCTTTCTTCTTGGAGGTCTTCAAAAGCTGCCTGGACCTGGTCCTGGGCACCCTGCTCTGGGTGTCCCTGCTTGAGCAGGGGTGGGAACAGATGAAATCTGGCGGTCTCTTCCAACCTCAACTATTCTGTGATAATGCACAGACATGGAAAGGAGGGAAGATAAAGGGTAACTATATGGTTGTGTTGACCAAAATGTGAATTTTCAGCATCTGAGGTGGCTTTGAAATATATAAGAGATATATGAGAGGCTAGACTTCAGCATCCTACCAGCCTAGTAATTTAAAAGACATTTATTTATTAAAAGTGCAAATGTATGTTAATGCTGTTCCTAACAAAAATAAGTACTTAAATAAAAGAGAGAGAAATTTATAGAAGGTAGGAATCAGATTTTTTATTTAAATGGAAGACCTGTCAAAATACAGCATACCATCTTAGTAACTCTCTTCTGACAGTTAAGTTGTATCATAGTTCTTTGTGTCAAATTGTCATAATAAGCCTGTCATTGCCTCTTTCAATTAACCTTAAAACCAAGTCTGAGAATTGTAAAAGGATCAAAATTTAAACATAATCCTTATATTTGACAATACTACCCAGTAGTATTTTTAAATAGTAGTATCTCTTGGTGTTGATGAAATCATCTGGGTACAAATAGTCTTCCAATTTTTCATAGTATCTGAATTTCTCTTTGGTTACCAATTACCCAGTTAATTCCTTTGCCAGTAGCTTACTCTCACAGTCAAGTCTCTGATTATTTACTGATACTAAATTCCTTAGAAAGTATGCGTTCCCTTCTGTGATTTACTGCAGTACTATATTACACTACAGTTGAGGAGCTTCTTTTTCTTCCATCATGAATAAACTTTACAAGAAATCCTTGCAATAACTGTAAAAGTTGAAGGATGGCGCTTTAAATCACAGTCAAATGTTTCATACACGACATTCACCTTGAAATGAAGCTTTTTCTAGTGCCTTACACCACACGTCTCAAAGCTAAATCTACACCCTTCTTTTCTCTATCCTGTGACTTCTCTGTTCAGGCTGTATCCTTTTTGGTGTAGGGACCATTCGCTAGTCTGTTGATAGGAGCACAACCTATTGTTGACATTCAGTAGATACAGTGGATTTATGTGTGAATAAATTGTATACCCCTTCTGACATTTTTCTTTTGATTTTTTTTTTTTTTTTTTGGAGTAAAGCATAAATAGGCAAGGCTTGTTGTCACTGTTTCCCTATTTAATCCTCTTATTGGTTAAGTATTTTTCTTTTAGGATAGAGCACACAGCTAATGCTACATCCTAATTTTTTCAATGTCTGTCTCATGCTTTCAGAAAACTGATAAACCTTCACACTCAAAACCTCCTTCCTGCACACAAAACTGGTTTTGTTTTGTTTTGTTTTGTGTTTCCATTTCCTGCACCTCACAGACAGCCCCTCATTCTTCATATAAGTTTTTATCTCTTATTATTCCAACTATCAATGACATATTATGGATGGAAAGATTTGGGGTGTTAAGAATATTGGAGGTCCTAGCCATCCATGCTATGACATGGATTGGGACAGTTAATCTTGGTAGGCCAAATAATATAGGCGGTTTCTGTAAATGATCTGGTGTGTTAAGTTATTCAATTACTATTAAATATAGTTTTACATTAATGATGATACTGTCAGCAAAATATCACAAAGTATTTATCTACTGACAAGACTGGGTACCTTCTCAACCCATTATGTTTCCTGACATTATCAGAACTGGTAAGTTAGTCTTTGAATACGGATATGCTAAGAAAACTTTATTTTCTACCTTGCTGTATACCACTTGCAGTATCTTCAGTGCTCTTTGTCCACAGCAGATTTTCCAACATTATGACAACTGTGAGAGTGTCTGTTTTTATTATTATTATTATTGTTATTATTATTATTATTATTATTATTATTATTATTATTGGCTGTTGCTGCATCCTAACTCAACCTGTCTGATTTCTCCTTTAAGGTAAATAATTACAGTTTAGAAGAAGTTACCCATGAAGAGGCAGTAGCGATACTGAAGAACACATCAGATGTAGTGTATCTGAAAGTTGGAAAGCCCACCACCATTTATATGACTGATCCTTATGGCCCACCAGATATTACTCACTGTAAGTGACTATTGTAATTCATTTTGTGTGAAACATCAATTTGTCAGATCATTGTGTTTGTTTCATAGCTTGGCCAAAGTACTCCATTAAAGTTTATGAAACAGTGTGGAAGGCTACAAAAATAAAATGTTTGATGCCACCTAAGTAAGCTATACTTGTGAAATATTACCAATAATACAATTCAACTAAAGTATATTTGCAGCAAAAATAACAGTGTAGATGATGTACTGCTGTGCTGACTCAAATTAGACAATATCCAAGTAATCAGATTGAACTTTAATTCTTGTGACAATTACAGTGATATACATATGCAGATATATTTTGAAGTATGATTGGATTTGAAGAATGGAGTCCTCTGTCCACTGAAAAATCAGAACAAGCAGCAAACGATCCAAACAAACTTACTGAAAAGCTTGAGAAAAATGGATATGATATTTTCATAAAATATTTACTTGGAATGTAAAATCTGCTCTATCTACATAAATCTACCCATTTTCTACATGTATCCACTTCCTAAATTCCTACTCCATTTGCTTCGTTCTCACTCTGCCCATTAACTTTACATACGTTCATCTGCTGTTCCTTCACAGAGGACTAAGATTTTATTTGTCCTTGAATTAAATATCTTCCCTGCTGTAGGAAAAGTTGCTGGAACAACTTTTGGTTGTTTAATTGTTAATAAAGCGCAGTGCAGGACCTCATAAGAGGGGAAGGTTATTTTATTTTAAAACAAACTGATTTCACTCAGGCTGTGATATCCATGTACCGAAAATCATCTAGACTTCTTTTCAGTGTTCAAGCAAAAAGACATGCAAGGTGAGCTTGCTAAGATTCCCTGAGATGACCAAGTACAAGGGTGGGTGGCTGTGGAGTCCTTACCACACACATACACCACTTTCTTAGGTTGCCAACCTTCTTGACTATGTGCTTTTTGTAGTCCTAAGGAGATGACTGTGATTAGGTTTTTCTCTCTATCTGGATTTACTCTCTTCTCCTTTGTCTCCTTGTCTGAGTGTCCTAGACTCCAATCTAGTCTTTATCACCTGCTATCATTTCTTAATGGCTTGAGTCTTTGATTTAGTTTGGGTTTACACTGTCCTGAGAAGTTGCCCATAGTTATTCTGTTTGATAACCTACTGATGAATCTAGGTGCTATCAATACGTGCCATTCTTATAAATCTCCTTCTGCCAGTCCTCTTGATGTTTCCATTCCCATTCTCTTCTCATAAACAGTGATCTTAACATTTCAATTGTAGCTCCCTATACCACTAATGCCTGCTGATCTAACCACTTTGTTACAGAAACTCCCTTCCTTCATTCAGTTCTTCACTAAACTGTCTGCCTGGGGTTTCACTACCAAAAGGGAACAGCTACACCACCTAACAACTGGGTGGCAGTTTAATTTTTTAAGAGTTTCAGCAACTGACCCATACACATCTTGATCTTCTGCCATAATACTAGGGGCACTTAAGGTCAGGAAGCCAACTAAGGGCTGGGAAAGGTAGATTTTCCCTGTAAAAGATAAGAGATTAATTTTAGCTGCTCATTTGCAGTGCGTTACCACTGTGAACTGAAAAAGTTGAGGGGAAAGCTTCATATCCATAATCCTCTTTATTCAGATTGCTCCATTAAAATAAAAGAGAAGGTTTAGTAAGATGCACATCAGGTGGTATATTCAACTGTGCTGAGGATACCTATTTACTTAGCAAATGTTACAACAGATGGCAGTCATGATTGTTCAGTAGCAGTCTGCTCTGAATCTTAGCAAAACCCAACAAGTAAAACTGCTAAATATCCCTATCCAATCTCCAGCATTATAATACTTCCTAAAATAATTTGAGAGTTCTAAAAGAGTGTGTTTTATTATGTCAGATTATAGATCAGCAGCATATGAACAGACAGAAGCAATTTCAGAGAGGGAGTAAAGGTTGAAAAGATTTGCAGTAGCCCATCCCAGGCTGTTGGTGCATAGAGATTCATTTATCCTGAGGGAACCTTTCATTATACCTGCATGTTCAGAGTATTTCAGAATGGGTAATGGCCTTTCCCTGTAGGGATATTTTGCTTGAAGCATTCTGAATCTCAGCATCTGAAGGAAGGACTGAAAATAATACTAGAAAGAATCTTTTCATGAGAAAATTAGTTGTAGCTCATTGCAGAAGCATGTGTCTTTTTTTTGTTACTTATCATTTCCTTTTCTAATTACATTAACTAGAGATTTGATTACAGCTATTGCAAGTAACTTGAGAATGGCAAAAAGCAAACAAATAACAAAATCCACAGACCCATGATAGAATCAGACAGCACCATCCTGTAATTGTCATTATTAGTCATTAATTTGTATGAGATTTATATCCAATTTCTGTTTTGTATGCAGATTTACTGAGTTCTAAATAATAAAATTTATATTGCTACTGAAATTTCAATTACATGGGAAAATGTGGCACCTTAAGTAAATCACACCTTTAAATCTTCACCATACATAGTTCTTGCCATACAATTCCTGCTCTAATCCTGCAATGAGCTCTTACTGTATTACTCCTACCTCCGTACAATGGAGCCAAAAAGATGTGTGTGCTTTTAATCTCATTCTTTCCTATTTACATTTCCTTCTTTGAGTCTGTAATAATTGAAGAAAGTCTTTGTTTCCCATCTTCTAAACTATCCTTTCTTACTTAGATCCCTTTTAAAGATTCGATTCCTGCAAAATGAACCGTTATCATTATTATTGTCATTGTTGTTGTTGTTGCTGTTGGTTTGTTATTATTAACTTTTTGGGAAAACTCCAGCTGCTCATTCTGTCTTGTTAAATTTTAAGCTCTCTCAGGCATGGACTGTTTGTTTTGGTGTTATTTACAGCAACAAGCATATTCTTGGTACTTAAATAAAAATGATGCAGTTGTGACCTAATCAAATATAGAAATAGCTAACAGGAAATGCTTATTCTTACCACCAGCTTATTCTCCACCAATGGAAAATCATATACTCTCTTCTGGAAACAACGGCACTTTAGAGTACAAGGCATCTCTGGCCCCTATCTCACCGGGAAGATATTCACCCATTCCAAAGCACATGCTTGTGGAGGATGACTACACCAGGTCAGATGCTTTTCTTTGTTACATTTCATGGCAATTGCAAAGAACATTGTTAAAGCATTGGTAAAGCAAGGTAAAGCATTCCATGCACCCCTGACAGCACACAGCATATAGTTGTTTTCACCTCTGTTCAAGGGAAGACAAATCATAGCTGTTACAGGTATGGAGACATCTAAGAGAAAGATCTCATGAATGAATGCTGACCTGAGGTCCATGTTTTCTGGGTACAATGCTGCACTAGTTCGTAAACAACATGGCCGCATTAGAGCAGTGCTGGCACTGGCCGCATTAGAGCAGTGCTGGCACTGAGCAAAACATTTTGTTTCTTAAGAGGTGTATTAGCTGTGATAGCTCCTTACCGGCACAACTAGGAGATCTCAGGATCAGTGTGACTCATCTGGCTCACTGCATGTATGGGTGGAGTGGCTGTACATGTGTTTGTACCTGTCTGTGAGAGTGTACTCTGAAAGGTCTGTCTTGTTTAGTTCAGTGAAAGCAAGGCTGAAATAGCCTGTAATTGCTCTGTGTACACACATTGAAAGATAAATGACACAGAGAGTAAACAATATGGGAAAAGAATATATATATATATATTGTATAAACTGGCTGTAAACTGTCTGTGAATAAATTTAGGTGGGAAACTAGATAAAGTCTCATAACCATTAGAGAATCATAATATGAAACAGCTTTCTGTGGGAGTATAGAGGTTAAAAGGAAACTCTGTACAGTGGCCCTAGATATATTTATAAAAGGAGTTCTTGTGATTATCAGCAAAATGACCCTGGAAATAGCTTCCACTGTTTTTTTTTTTTTTTTTTTTTGTCTGTTTGTTTTCTCTGTTGTTTTTTTTGTTTGTTTGTTTGTTTGTTTTTAACAATCCAAGAAGGATTGTGGACATAAGGTAATAAAATTTAATACATTTAGTTGATTTCCAGGTAGAAAAGACACAAGAAAATGCAGGAAGGGTTATTTTATGCCTTGTGTTGTGAATGTCACTGATAAAACACTGCGTATTTGTCTTATTTGGCTAATACCTTATCTTTTAATGTCTAGTACCACAGAAAATGAGATTTATTTATTTTTTTTCCTGTACTTCAGTATTTATAGATTCATTGTGTTTAAAGCTAAAAGGGGCACTGTTTGTAGTCATCTAACCTGATCTACTGTGTATCTTAGGCCAAAGAATCTCATCCACTTATGTATTCGTCAGCTTCGTAACTTGCAAATTTGCATTTTATATATCTTGTTGCATAAGATTAAGATCTCAAGCTGCTTAACTTGTTGGATCAGACAGATTCAGAGTAACTAAATCATGATACAGTTTTAATCAGGACATGAATTTATGGAAACCACACCTTGCTTCCCTGTCTTGGCTAAAATAATTTCACCTTTGTTTTGATTGATGATCCAAAAACAAAATGTTGCTTTCTTTCAATTTATGAGACATTCCGTCAGGATGAATTTTCTCCAAAGGGTTCCAAGAAGTTATATTTTTAAATTAATAGTTAAAATTCTTATTTCATTAAATTGCACATCAAGGCTTTACCTGAGTTTGTACTGACGTCATAATTTCTAAAATGTCTATGTATAGGAAGCATACTAATATAGTATATGGGTTACAATGATGAAGACTTGTAGTGCTGTTTTATCTCTTTCTGTAATGAGAAAACAGCACCATTATTATTGAGAAAGTGTTGGCAAAGTTTAAAAACAGCAAAAAATGCAATCTTAAAAGTAGATAATAGCTAAGGAGACCCAAAAGTCACGGATAATAGAGGAAGGAATCCTAAAACAGGAGAAAAGCTGCACTCCAAATGCAAAGATCATTTAAAAAGCTGGTAAAACTGAATGGTAATGGAGAAGTATCCTGAGAAGTCCTTTGTTTCTGTTCCTTGTAGCTGATTTTAACTTTTTAATTGCTTGTACTTTTTTTTTTTTTTTTTTTTTTTTTTTTTTGTAAACGGGTTGGGGAACAATAGTTATAAAACAGAAGTGAAGGCAATGACAGTTCTAGCCCATTGTTGAGGTAGGTGTCCAATAGAAAGCATACCTGCTGGAAGAATCATGCAAGATACTTATTGAAATACATCAATGTCTTTTTGGTCTTCTTAGGAAGAAAGATGTCTTCCTATTCCAATAATTTTTTATTTTTAAACAAGTTAATTTTGTTGGTTTAGGTCCTGACAGTAAAACCAAATACTTACATAGTCTAATTCTTGGCTGGGGTATTCATACCAACCTTCATTTTGTGTTATTTGGATAAAAAATGAATGTCCAGAAAAGCACAGTATAT
This sequence comes from Oxyura jamaicensis, assembly GCF_011077185.1. Classification (NCBI taxonomy): domain Eukaryota; kingdom Metazoa; phylum Chordata; class Aves; order Anseriformes; family Anatidae; genus Oxyura; species Oxyura jamaicensis. Next base: position 197,682,291 of record NC_048893.1, on the reverse strand, counting down.
TCTGAATATTCTTCTCCTGTATTCTTCCTATCTGGACTTCCAAATTAATGTTTTCTAATGAAGGTCTGTTATCTGAAGTGTGCAGGATTGGCATTATCATCTCTGCAAGCATCACCTTCTGTGGCATGTATAGGACGCTGGCAGAAATAAAGATATCAAATAATACGAGCAGACCCTGAATGCAACAGACCAAATAACAATCTCTAAACGAGTCTTTATTTCAACCCATTGAAGGAAGAGGATATTATGGACTTAATTTTAGTAGTGATATAGTTTATATGCTACACTGATATCCAGGATACAGTAGCACAAAGATTAAATGAATACAGGGATGTGTCATAAGAAAAATGGCACTTTCTGCTGCTGGATTTCCTCACTGAAAACACATCACACAGCACTATCTGAGAGACACCTGAACAAGAGCCAGGAGACCAGGCTTCTCCTCTGACTACTATGACTGAAAAGCTCTGACCTTCAAAATCAAACCTTTTAGCCCCTGAATGACACTGAACATTTTCTTTCTTTCTCTCTTTCTTTCTTTCTTTCTTTCTGTCTGTCTGTCTGTCTGTCTGTCTGTCTTTCTGTCTTTCTGTCTTTCTTTCATCTGAGTAGCTGATTATTGCCTATTAATTTAAGTGGGACTATTGAAAAATGCCACAGTTAAATCTGACAGAAATTTTGACAGCTATAAACTGGGAATGGTGATTGCACTATCTCTGTGCAATGCAATAGGATTGAAAGTCATTGTTGCTGACCAGTTTAGAAATACTTAAAATCTTTTGGGAAGTTAATTATCATATTGATAATTCTAGTGAACCTTATAGATCCCTTGATTGCAGCATTTATAATTAGACTTCTTCACATAGTTTTTTATAATTAAGAAAATTGCCAACTACTTCAGTGCTATCCATTAAAACTGCCTGGTTCTCACTATAGTAGGTTTTCAGGGTTAATTTACATGGTGATCACATAAGGAAATTTATTACCCATGTAGCCATAATATGGCAACACTTCTGTCAGATTTTCATTTGTGCCAACTAAAAATATTTGGAACAGTAACTTCTCCACTATAAGAGACATTTGCAATCTCAGAATTTCTTGTACATATGACTTGAGTGAAGCTGATGACAAGCTTTCTTTTAACTTATTTGCTTTAATGAATCTGTCAGTAAAGTCAAAACAATTGAACATTCATCATAACTTGTCCACTTACTCTTCTTGCTCTTTTTTTCCTTGTTCCTCTTTCTTTCTTTCTTTTCTTTCTTTCTTTCTTTCTTTCTTTCTTTCTTTCTTTCTTTCTTTTCTGTCTGTCTGTCTGTCTGTCTTTCTGTCTTTTATTCCAGTTCCAGATTTTACTTTACCTGAATATTTTTTTGGCCAACAAAATATATGTTTCTGTTGATAAAAACTTGCATTTTTAGTCTGATATTTAGTCAGCTTCTGGAAAAAAATCAGTACATATTTTACTTAATTAAACTGTAGGAAAAAAAGTAGCTCGATCAGAGCACAAAGGATAGAAAAGTACCAAATCATCCTCAGCCACAAGTTTTAATGAAGTTGGATGTTATTCTTTAATTACTGAGCTTTTGTAAGTTGTGTATGCTATTGGTCCAGAATGCTGTCAGTTGAAAGGCATAATTTACTTTCTGTTTTGTTGGATTCGTTTTAAATTCCCTGGGGAGGGAAGCTTTTCTTTCCTGTATTTTTGTAAAAAGATTGTCACATTTTAAAATTCAAATAAAATAACAAAGTTTCAGGTCAGTAGAATGTGACATGTATTGCTTAGATATAGAAGATATACTAGTTTATAGTAAGATGGAAGTGTTGTGCAGGCAGTCCAGGCAATTCCTTGATTGTGGTATTAACAATTCCCTAATGCTCCTCAAGGGGATAAACAGGTACAATTGCTTGACTTGCTGCTCATGAAAAAGGAAGAACCAGTCTGAAAGGTGGTAATAAATAACAGCTCAGATCAGAGTGATCATGAGTTGGTGGAGTCCATGATTCAAAGGAAGTCTGGAAAGGTACAGTGAGTTATGACTGTAGACTTCAGAAGAGCAGACTTCAGTCTTTCTGGAGAATTGCTAAGCAAAATTGCTTGGGATGCTGCCACACAGACATAGGTTCCATGAAAGATGGATGATTTCTAAATAAAACTTGCTGAGAACTCAAGAATGAGCCATACCATTGAGCTGGAAGACTGGAAATTCAGCAGGAGGCCTTCTAGACTATGTTAAGAACTTCTTGGACTGAAATGCAAGATGCAGACAAGCGTTGCTTGCCTGCTTAGTGGTGAAATCAGAAAACCGATGGTTTTGATCTAACATTTCCAAGGGTCATGATGGGTAACAAAAAGTGATTCTGCAAGTGTGCTAGTTTCAAGAATGAAGGCAAAAATTGATGGAGGACAAAAATGATGGAGGAGACGATGTAATGGCGGACAGTATAGAAAGAGCTTATCATCTTTGCCAGGCACCAAAGGGACCAAAAGATAACTGGAATAGTCAGCATGGATTTACCAAAAGCAAATCACGTACTTGTACAGCCTCATTGACTTTCCAGGTGAAATGATGAGCTGTGTGGATAGCAGTGATTGTCCTATACCAACCACGACTACAGTGCAGGGACTGCCTCATGTAGAAATGGCTCTTTTCTGGATGAAAACACAGCTATCTCCAAAGGCATCCCTGACCAAAACCATAACTCACAAAATGTGCATCCGATGTACTGTGGGGCATGTGGCGATTCTTTTTGACCATTACCTGCCTTGGGGAGTGGCTGCAAAGCTGTTCCAGGCCATCTCATTCCTCTTCTCTGTGAAGATCAGGAGAAGCTGTAACACACATGCTGCAGGATACAGGGAGTGCCCTTTAAAACTCCTCCAGCAGCGTCTCATCCAGACATAAGGAAGTGTTGGATAAATGGGTACAACTAATCTGTAGCTGGAAAGAAGGTATGATTTGTAAAGTTTTGGAAACCCTCTGGGTAGCCTTTTGGGTATCTCCTGGATTTTAAGCTGCCACCTTCCTTATTAGCCTTCTCTCAGTATGGCTGTGCACTTTTGCATGCTACAGCAGATTTGGTAAGGCTTTTGACATAATCTCCCACATAGCTCTCATTTGAAAGATGAGGAAGAGTGGACTGAAAGAGACTGGGTTGGGAGATGACTGAACCAGTGGGCTGAAAGGGTAATGATTATCACTTGACATCTGTCAGGTAGGCAGCAATGAGCAGAGTACCTCAGGATATGCCAGGTGTCAGTTGAATACCTTCATCAATGACGTAGATCATGACACAGAGCGCACCCTCAGCAGTTTTGTGGATGATGGTAAGATAAGGCGGAGTTTCTGACATGACGAAGGGCAGAGCTATATTCCAGAGCGATCTTGATTAAACGCAAGAATTGGGTCAGGAGAAACCTCCAGTAAGGAGGTTCAGTAAGAAATCTGAAAAAAGATTTCAGTAAGAAATTTGAAGTTCTGCACCTGGGGTGGAACAGCTGCACACACTCATATAAGCTGTGAAACAAATAGCTGAATTACAGCTATATTGAAAATGACCTGAAGGTTACAGCAGATGCCAGGCTGAACATGGACCCAGAAGTGAACTCTCATTACAAGGCAGGTAATCAGAATACTGGGCTACATCAGGAGAAAAATGTCCAGGAGATAAAGATAGGTTATGTTCTTGAAGACTGACTAGTTCCTGTTTTTTGACTTCAAGAGGGATGTGGATAAACAAGAAAGGGTCCATCAGATTCTGAGTCTTAAATCTCATGGAAGTAACAGACATATTGAGGGAGCTGGGGCTTGTTTAGTGTTATGAAGAAGAGACTAAGTGTCATTCTAAGAGCATCCCACAACCACTCAGCAGCAAAGATGATGAAACCAAACTCTACTCAGTAGTGACATAAAATGCAAAAAGGATCAAAGGCCAGAAGTGTTTGGCATGATCTGATTTCAACTTAAGAAGGAAAAAAAAGACACCAGGTGAGTGAGGTAGTGCTGGAGCATATTGCTCAGATGGGTTGTAAAGTATCCATCCTTTGAGATTTTTAAGATTTGGTTAGATAGAATCAAGGCTGATCTGATCTAGCACTGGCAATAATCCTGCTTTAAGCATGAGATTGGATGAGATGACCTACAGAGTTCACTTCCTACAACTTTTCTATGATATTGGGAAGAAAAAAGAAAACAGCAACATCAAACTGTTGTGCTTCAACAGATAAAAAATGTACATTAACATTTAACTCTGGGTAGGCATTAAAGATTCATGGATGGAAAAGCTGTCTGAGTTATCTATTTTGCTGTGAAAAGCATGTTTGATTTCTTTTATATGCATCTTTGCAAAATAACATTTTCTGGATGAGGAGGAGGTGCTGGGGATTGGGAGGGAGAAAAAAGAGAACCATTAAGTTGAAGTCCCAGGGGAAATTTTCCCTGTATTGAGAGCAGCATTCTTCAACTGTTTCTTGGCTACTTACATAAGCCTGCTTGTTGAATTGAGGTTATTTTACAGAAACACCTTTAAAGTTGTATTGATGCACAGATATGACTGATCAGCATCAAAGCATTACAAATAATATGAAGTTATGCATGTTATAAAACTATGAACAGCAGTTGTTTGACAATGGTTTGGGCTTTTGTTGAGTGCAAAAATAGGGATAAAGAACTGCAGATTTTAGTAGTGTTCCGTTGGGATCTCAAATGAGTTGACTTCATCCAGAGTTGTCAATCATACATTGACAAAACACTCTGCATATTTGAAAAGTGTGTATTTGCTGAAAGGAGTTAGTTTAGCTGTGTTTCTTGCTCTTGTTGTGAGGGAACAGAACTGAAATGCTTGTATCCCAGATGAAGAAGAGCACTGAGTACTGTAGGTAGTGCATTCACACAGTGAATTTTGCACCATGTTTTTGACCCAACATTGCTCTGTAAGCGGTGAAAAAAAGACATGCAGAAGTATGCTGGTGCAGTTATATGGATATGAGAGGTAACTATCAGCTCTCAGCAATCGTATCATTATGCCTAACCTAAACTCAGCATGTAACCTATGCCTTAAAGAGGATTAATTGCATATAGTAATATTAAATCACTTGTAACATTGTCAGCAGATTAACTGTTCCAGCTAGTACTTTAATGCTTTTTTTTTTTTTCTTTTTTTTTTTTTTTTCCTGAGGCTGGATAGCAAAGGTTGCATGTTTGTTTTGTTTTAAAATATAGTGTAAATTACAGCTATTATTTTTAAAGTAACTTTAATTGATCACTAGTATCATCAAATTGAATTGCATCTGTTTTAAACCATAGCAGTTTGGTCATTTAAGGAGTAAAGAAAGAATTACATGGCTTAATTCATGCTAAAAATCATGGTGATATGTTTTAAATATTATAATATTCCATACGTAGCATGAGGGTGTTGAATTCTGGAAGCTGATGTAGTTCAACCTACATAGTATTTCTACTGCATTTGTGAAAATCTGTCTAAATGCCAATATAGGTCTTTGGAAAAACTGCAATTCATTTATCTTTATATATATATGCATATATATATATATAAGGATCAAACTCTCAAATTCCATCCTCATACTGTAGTGCAGCAAAACTTTTCCCAACTTTACAAGACTGACTAGATTGTTTAAAAAAGCAAGCATTATATGGCCCAAGCTAATTTTTCTCTCTACTTATTTCTTCCAGCCCTTTCTGACATAGAAACATAATCAGGAGTGATTCTGCTCAATGCTCCGAATGCCCAGTCCTGTCAGATTTGAACATTGAAAAGGTTGGAGGAATGGGAGGGAGTGTATTTGGCAAGGAATTACAGTGAGATTGGATGTAAAAATGAGTGAAAACTTGTCAATGTTTGTGTGAAAATGGAAATCACAAGCAGAGAAGATGTATTTATCGTGCAAGTACGCCTAAATTTAGGACAAGGAAGGACATAAGTGAGAAATGGGTGAGGAGACGTGAAGAAGCAATGGAGAAAAATAGCCTGGAGAAGAGCAACAATGAATTTCAGAGTTGCTGAACCAGCAACTCCTTCAGACAATAAAAACTGAGGTTTGGGATAATCAATAGTTGTGCAAGAAGACAGGGGCAAGGAGCAGAGGTACAGAGCAGGTAGCAAAAGTTGCTGATACGATGATAGCAGGATGAAACTGAGGCCACCTCTCTAGAAAAAAAAAAAAAAAAAAAAAAAAAAAAAAAAAAAAAGAGAGAAACCCAAGATTTCTGGGGCTTGCAGGACTAGAGCATGATTTCTGCAGGCAGTCTGTCATTATTGCTCAATAATTGCATTGCTTGTCCTTCTAGAGGATGGCAGCCTGCTGCTGCTGCTGGTCACTCCCTGTCTTTCATGTGGTAGAGATTTCATGTTCTAGATCGGCATTTGGTGACTCTGCTGATGATCATATTGATTTCAACATGGTGTTCCATTATAGTATTTCTTTCTTGGTTTAGCCTTTTATCAACCCAAGCAATTATACAGTAAATAAATAAATAAATACAAGAATACTATTCATGTTACACATTAAATGTACAGTTAGAAAAATAAAAAAATAAATTTGCCTGTATAACCTTAAATTGGATCCTTAGTGAAATGCAATGTTACAGCACTTAGTTATGCTATCACCTAACAACATCTCCTTGTAGAATTCTGTCAACAGCTTTTCAGAAAAAGAAGTCACAGTTGTATTTTTTAGCCCTATATTATTATTTGCTGCTTTCAATAAAGCAACTATTTTACATTTCATATATTTAGTACACAAACTTTAAACTGATTTTTAAACTTTATAAATGCATAATAATTGTCTGTATAAGATTTCTGTTTGCTACCGCATTGTTTTAGAGTTCATAATAATTAAAGTGAAATTTTACTTATTGTAAAGTCAGCAGACAATCTGTTACGTCCTGAGTAATCTACACGTATTCATCAAATCTGTCAGAGATTCCCAAAGAATAGGATTTGATTATTTCTATCATTGGAAGCTATTTAATACTCAGTTCTTTACAAAAATAAATAAATAATATAAAATTGCAGAGTCTAGCTTAAGGCTCATATGTAGATTTTTGAAATAAGATAGTGGAATTGTCAGTTATAATACAGGCAGAAATGGTACATAATGTTTAATAGTGCACAAAGTAAAAAATTGAGCCTAAGTACACACTACATGTATCCACCGACATGGACTCTTAAAGCAGCTATTACCACTTAAACAAGATACCTTGGGGTAAATGTGTTTAATTCTGTAACAGTGTCAGCTCAGTTCTCAAGAGCAGTCAAAAGGGTAATTAGAATTTAAATAGGATCTGATAGGAAAAGAAAAGAGTACTAAATATAATGTTTTTCTATATGAATCTATTATGCATCCAATTCTTGAATACTACATGAAGGCAACTCGATGAAGGCAACTCGATATAGCCCCAGAACAGGGTGACAGATGATCAAGGGTGTAGCATGGCTTCCAGACAGAGCTACATAAGTGACAATTCCAGCATAGAAAAAGGATGATAGGGAGAAATAGAACAGAGATCTGCAAAAGCACCTGTAATAGAGAAGGTAGCAAACAATTATTACTAGCGCTTTCTTATAACTCAGTGGCAGGGAGCATACCATACATTGCCAAGTGAATTTAAATTACAGAAAAAACTAAATGGTTTTGAAATGTTCCCAAATGTTATCAATGTACTACCAAGTAGCAGGCTTACAATACACAGAGGTAGAAATTTTTGGTATGTCACAATATATTTGCTGGACTCACTGCCACTGGGTGTTGTTATGCCTAGGAACCTAGCAGTGTTTAAACACAGATGAGGAAAAGTGCACAAATTCACAGTGGATAGACCCAGTAAACACAATTTGCTTGGCTTTCATTTCTGGTCCATGTGGTCCCTAATTTGCTGATTTTCAGGAGCTAAGCAGGGAAGGGACATTATTTACTGTCCTTGTTTCCTGAACATCCCTGCAAGGGACTAGGTACTGGTGCAGAAGGGCCTGCAGTCTGACAGTCTTGCCATTCCTATGTGAAACATTCTTCTTTTCAGTTTTGCTGCTACAGAAAATTGTACTGATTTTATTATTATTATTATTTTTCAAATTAAGCAGTCATTTTTTTCCTAGTTCCTAACGTGTAAGACTAATTATAGAATATTAGAAGTTTTAAATTATTCTATTATGCCTTCTTGTAGGCTGTTGAAAACATGATTAAAATGTTTAAATTGTATTGCTAAGAGTAACGAGGTATCCTTACTATTCATTGCAGTGCTAAAATGCTTCTATGATCTCAAGCACTTGTTTTGCACTTATGGAAAACTTTAAGGCTCGTGAACATAGCAGTTAATAATGCAAAAGCTGGGAAATAATTGATTACAGAAGGATTTCCAGAAAGAACTAGGGTAGTATCCTTCTGGTAGTTTCCTCCTTCTTCACACACCTTCTCTGACAGTCTTCCAGTTGAAATAAACATGTCATGTGAGAGTTTTGGTCTTATTCAAACTGCTAGTACATAACCTGTGAAATAAAATCAACTTTCAATTTTAAATAAACCTTCTGAACAAGATGTATGCTTCTTCTAGAAGGTCATAGGAATGAGAAACTAAAGAAGTCAAAGACATACATATGAGTCATTGGTTATTAGAAATAGAAAATTTCATTTCTATGAAATTGCTATTGATTTGTGTTTTTATAGTGACATAATTTTAAAGACAGTTCTTTTCACACTTCCTAGCAACATTATGTTAGCAATACTAATGCATTATATGTTTTTATTGAACTTGGATACAATTAAAAATTGCTACTCAGAAGAAAAACAAAACAAAACAAAGTCAACTGTTGGAGACTTGTAGAACTGTGAGATTTACTTTCTCTCAAATTGAATTTAGCATTTCCTGGCTATAGCCCTGCAGATTCGATATGATATGAGAGTTTAGCTGGTTTCCTTCCATAACACATATGGTTTTAAAATCAAAAAAAAATAAAATGAAAGTGTTAACATTTAATGTGCTATGTGTTGGCAACTGAACCCTCACAAACAGGATTCTGCAATAAGAAAAGTTAAAACTGAATTGAGGACCCTGCATGATGCTGAGGAGAGAATAGTTTTAATAAGGCCATCTTCTTATAACTTCTGTTGTGCAATAAAGCCAGCCTGAAATAATAATACAATGATGTTCCAAACAAAGAAAAATAAAGCCTATAAACAACTAGGAGGATTTGCTTTTCTTACACAGTCTGTTATGAGAGAAATAAACAGAACCTTCATCAGATCAATATTCTACCTCCCCCTCTTATTGTTTTTTGCTGTTCCACAAATTAGTTAAACCTTACTGTGGAAATCTTGCCTCATTACAGCTAGGTCTCTACTGATTAACATTCCAGCTTTCAATTTTGGGGGGATAGAAAAGTAATTTATTACTATCTGCTGTTCAAGCTACCATTTAAAAGCTTACATTGTGGCACTGAGTAACTTGATTCTCTCTCCAGTCACTGAATTATCTGCTGAGGCATGCTCAAGCAAAGCTATGCTACTGCTGCTACTTTCTGATGCCTTTCCTCTGCTCTTGTACACCTGATTCTCTTCCTAACTTAATTATTCCTGTCCATCCTGACCTAGTAGTTGCTGCTCTCATTTATCATAGGGATTACATTTTTTCTTGCAGATAAAAACAAAGAACTGTAATCTATGTTAATCACAAACAAACAAACAAACAAACAACAATGAAAAACAGTTTAAAAGCAGAAAATGATCAGATCTGCTAAGATATTACAGAAGCAGTTAGTTATTGTTCAGAGTAGACCAATATTTGACAATTACTTCTTGGATAAATTTATTATCATTTTATTGAGTGTACATTAATATTCACTCTATTTGACATTTTAAGTGTATTCTTTTGAGTAAGTCTTCTGTGAAATTAAGACAATGAACAAAATGCATTCTGAAACATAGTTCTTTGTCCTTCATAATTTTTAAAATTGCAAACATTCCTTAGTATTTATTATTGAGACAAACCCTCTGAAGCTGCACCTGCTGTCTCTGAAAGTGATGCAACTGTAAATAAACTACAGCGATTCAGTCTTTAAAAAATATATATCCATCTTTTACATTTTAGTTACAGCATGGTATATTACCTGCTGCATGTATTTTTGATTCTTTTGAGGAATTAATGCATCATAAAATAAGGTCTCCCTGTTTTGTTTGACTCTTACTTATTTTGCAAGATTGTTGGCTTCCAAAGAAGGCAGGCACTGTTGTAGATAAGTACTAGCTTGCCATAGAGAACAAGGTGAGAAGTCAGGATTATATTTAAAGATAGGCTGTTTCAGCAAGTATCTTAAATTACTGTTAAAGATTACTGGTCTACATGAACCACAATTTGGGTGACCAGGACAGCAATCTGCCCAGTATATTTTAATCATTCTCCTCCTTTCCATTATTTATTATTTCAGTTGTTTTTATCTTATTTAATTTGCATTTGCTAAATCAAATTTGAAGATAACATAAATTTATACTGTTTTGAGCTTGATGCTTGATGTTGTATTCTACATACTTTTCAAGTTCTTGTTTTTCCTTTTCCAATACAATGTATAGCCAGGGTCCAGATATGTACTTGTGTGTTATCATTCAGCAAGCCACGCATCTAAATAGTGTGAAAGTATCTAAGCAATCTGATCAGTCCGTGGTTTTAATGACCACAAAGAATGACATCTGATTGCAAGTTTTATGGTGATATCAATTCATTTCATAGGCCTTATAATAAGGACACATATTTTAAATTAACTGATGTCTGGAACCCTATTCTAAGCAAAGGATTAAAAGGGTAAGTTTGAATTCTTTTCCTTAAGGATTCTCACCAGCTCAATTACAGGTAATATGTTGTTAGCTAGGTCGCAGTATCATTTCTGTTATAGCAATGAACAGAGGACTTTATACATCAGCACAGTCACTTGAGAAAGGATTGTTCCAATTTTCTGTCATCCTACCATCCAGCAAGATGGAAAGGAAAGAAAATACTAAATGTTTTAAAATTTTGTGGGTTCCACAAGACATTTTGTTTGTGACCCGTGTTTATATTTGAAGGAGTAATTTGATTGCAATATCTAGGGTGATGCTGAATGTTTATCTTCATTTTGCTTTTGGAAGCAGTTTATAACTGTCCATTAGTGTAGCAATCCCTCATATCTGTCTATCTCTATGATAGAGATATGATTTGAGTCTCAGCACAAGCTTGGATGGTCAGTCACTGGTGACTTAATACAGTTTGAGCATTCACAATTTTTCAAAGGGTAGTGATACTCTCATGTCATCTACCACTCAGAGATGAATAACTTGTCTTTAATAAGTGAGCAAACTGATTATGGGCTGGTTAATGTCTTGAGCCATAGAGAAATCTACAGTTTGTATCCATCTTCCTGCAGTGGGGCAATATTTCTTCATTTTTTTCACAGGAGGCATCATTTATATTTATTTTTATTTGTTCTTTAATATATATTGTCTAAAAAAAAAGTGATTTTTGAGGGAATAAAAGGCAGTATGTGTCAAAAATAAATATATATATATGTGTGTAGTCTTTTATTTTTTTTCTTTTCCTCTGGATTTTTGGTGTTGAAAACAGCAATTGATTTAGTAAATGAATTATTAAATCTAGCCCTCTGAAACAAGCGTGAGATATGCTGAGAAAAAAAATAAATTAATTAATTTTAAAAAAATGCTGTCTTAAGTTCATTTTTAAAAGAATTGTGCTATATGCCTGACAGAATGCTTTGTAATCAAATGAGTGACAACTCTGCTGTTTTGATAGTTGGTAACCTTAAATTGCCACTTTTAACTGTAAAGTTTTCCCTGGGAAAGTCAGGCAGAGAGAGTTCTCAAATCATATGTCAGATTGCTATGAATAATGCTATTAGCATTAAGTGAGACAAATTTTTACATAAAGCAGCTAGCTACTCCTTTTTTTTTTTACCAAAGGACAAAACCAGAAACTAACAACAAAGGAAAATATCTTCTCTGTATCTGCCAGTGCATCCACGACCATAACAAATTCTGGTACCTGTGAAAGTCAGCACAAACCACACCCGTATGAGGCACAGAATAGCCAGAAGAACCAAAAGGGTTTCATTAACTGCCTGGCCTCTTGATATTTTCAGGTCTGTGAAATAAGATTTTCATCTGGCTAATGCTGTATTGCTGTGATCAAAGACAGTGCCATGTACTGGATCTTCTGGCAGAAGCTAGGATATGACAGCAATTATATCTTGGCACTATTTAGAGCAGAAACTCAGGAAATTATGAGTCAAGCTTCACTCTACCAGTAGGCCCAGAGTATCTGCTGGGGCCCACACAATAGCTGGAAAAGTTACATGACTGGAAATGTGCTATGTGGTGCGTTTTTTCTGACTACTCTTGGTTGTCTCCTGTGGATCCCTGGGTGGTACTAAAGGCTGCATCCCCTCCTCCACCCTCCCCAGGAGGCTCCCTGGGAGGTTCCTGGTAAGTATTTCTTCTCCCAAGTGGTTGGACTCTAGGCAGCAGAAAAGAAATGCTAGGTGACCTCTCAGTGCCAGTTTTAGGACATTATTCCTCATATCTAGCCTCACAGGTGTCTGTCCATAATTTGGAGCAAGAGTGCAAGTGAGATTACTGCAGCCTTGTCAGCAAGGTTACCTGTTTGGGATGTGGTCTGTATAATCAGATTTTGAAGACTGAATCTGAAAAGAGAGCAAAGAACTGTTGAAAGGAATTATCTTCCAGTGAGATGAATTGCTTACACACTGTTACCATCTCTACAGTGTTGTTCTAGGATATGTCTCACGTAAACTACAGCTTCACTAGCAAAGCAAAGCCTCAGGACAATGAGGAAGGATTTAAAAACAACAACAACAACAACAACAAAATAATAATAATAATAATATATACTTCATCTTAACCTAATGGGTAAAAACACCTGTTTTCAGGTAATAAACATCATATTTTTTTCTAAGTGATAACATAAGAAATGCTTGAAGAAAAAAAAAAAAAAAAGAGCAAAAGAGCATTTGGGAAAATTTGTCACTGAACTTTAGAGGTAAGGTATTCCCTTTCAGTGCCATACTTCTGTAAGCCAGTTTTATGGCACACTTATATTTGGTCTATATTTATATGCAGTTGCTTGTATGCTGTAATACTGTTCAAATTCTAAAGTTTCCTTTAACAGCACACTTTACTTGTCACAAAAGCCCTACTGAAAGGGTCTTGACAAATTTGCTGTGCATGCTTTTAAACTGATTGCTGTGTTTTCTCTGTATTCTTGGCTACTAATATGCACCTGATCTTTTACTCTTGTCTCTGTATCACCAGGCCTCCTGAACCTGTTTACAGCACTGTGAACAAACTGTGTGATAAACCACCTTCTCCTAGGCACTATTCCCCTGTCGAGTGTGACAAAAGCTTCCTTCTTACAGCTCCCTATCCCCACTACCACGTAGGCCTGCTCCCTGACTCTGAGATCACCAGGTACTGCATGCGCTTCTTCCTCACCTCCTTCATTAGTGTGCATGAACATCATTAGATTTATCTCATAGTTTGCATCTTCACCATAGATCTTCTTTTTCTACAGCTTATGCTTATTTTTAACCATGCTTTAACATCTGCACCACTGGAAGATATATGCTACCTTGGTATATTATTTTGGTCATCCAAAATCCAGTGATGATTACAGGCAATGTTTTGATCCATTGGAATGGTGCTCTAAAATAGCTTAATTCAGTATATGTTTCTCTGTAGATGGAAAGTAACTAATACTTCACTGAAAGTGAAGTTGGTTTGAATTCAGTCATTTTATTTCTGTGTTGTGCTTACTTGGTTCATCTTTGTTGTTTACAGGGTGGCTGCCTAAGCCACTCGGAAGAAAATGAGAAAAAAAAATTATCACCTCCTTCACCAAGTTATGGCTGAAAGTATGTTTAAAATTTAGCTCTCTTTAGGCTAGCTATGCTCTGAGAGGACAGTTAGTAAAACCTAAAATGATGAGCATTTTCCTAATTGAAGAAATGGAAGACATTGCTATAAAATAATTAGTGATTACCTCCAAGAAATATCTAATAAAGAAAAACATAATATTCAAAACTGTATGGTAGTTTAACCAGGCTACTCTTTCATAGTCTGTTAGCATAGTAGCAAACTATTTGCAAACAGGACATCTTTTACATTCTACAGCAGAAGAAAAATAATTGTATTTGGAGCTTTGATCATAGACATTTAGCACAGAAAGCACTTTTCAAAGAAAAGAGTACTGTGGGAAGAGGGGAGTAGAAGTGGGTAAGTAGAAAGTAAAACGCTAAATTAATGTAAGATACAATAACAGGAAAGAAACCCTGGGGATTAGAAAAACAGCTGTGGAAGGCATTGCAGTGCTATGAAATAGGAAGATAAATTAAAAAAGCAATAAGACAAATATGAATGAAAAATGCAACAGATGTGGTAAGACCATACAGAAGCTGTTAGTTTATTAGAATGAAAACTGTGTGGCTTCTAGAATTTGTAAAAAGATGCTTAATCACTGGACAAAGTGGTTAGTCCAGCTGCTCAGGCCAGTACAGATATGGCTGAAAAACAGTAATTAGGGCAACATTTCTATAAAGGTATAAGTAAATCCAGAAGGGTGCTAGGCACTAACAAATTTTTCCACAATATTTTTAATTTCTCTGCAGATACTAACGTAAAGGAAGTAATAATTCAAAAAAAAATAGTAAAATGATCTTTGGGCACATGAGTAATTTGTCTATAAGCATTACAATGCTTCTGTATGTTCAGAGACAGACAACAGAGGAGATCATCATAAAAATATCCTTATTCAACCTTGGTCCTTTTAGAAAGGAACCAACCTGAATTAGAAAGTGGAACAAGTGGGTTCCATGGGAATTTGCTGCCATGCTGGTGTTCATTGGGAGCACTGAGGATTAGACTGTAGGTTGCTAATGATAGACAGGTACAATCCATTGCTCAGTAAATGGTGAATCTCTATAGACAGGACTGTCAGGACTGTGCAGAGTAGGGTGAATTTGTTTAGGGTACTACCTGCAGACCAGATATTCAGATGCCAGTAATCAATGGAGCCCTAGAGAGCTAGGATTTGTGCCTACTTGGTGTTGTTCTCTACATCCTTCTGTTTTGCTATGTGATTGGTTGAATACTTGGTCATCAGACATTTGATGACCTGCTATCAGGACTTAAAAACATGGGTTTTGTTCTACTGAGTGTCAGTTAACGGTTCTCTTTAATGACAAGGTTTTATTTATCTTCATTCCAGTTTGATGTAAAATTAAGCCTTGGTGCCTGTGCATTTAACCATTTTGTTTGTTTCAGTGTTCCAACAAAAACTTCAGAGAGATTACAAAAAGATGAGAAAAGACACAATTTATGGTTAAATGCTCTGCAATATTCTCTGCTATACGCTGTGGTAGAGGCAACTGATTGCTATCATTTACACTTCCTCCCCACTGTGTAATTACATTCAGATGGAAAATATGACAGTTTTTGATATTCTCAAATGCTGTCAGCTTTTCCACTCTTTGAATAATTGACCATGGAAGAAACCAGTTGTAATACTTTTCACTGAAATGCCTTTGGTGTGGAAAGTGACAGCTTTACAACACACACAATGATCCAATTTCCAAATTGACACAGTATTTGTAGTTGGACAGTATATTTTAGAAAAGTATTAAGCCCTTTTAAACACTATTAGAAGTGGCTATTTTTTCAGAAGTGCTCGTTGTGTACAGTCCTAATCTTCAAAAAGGTGATGTGTCTCAGGGATGCATTGTCTTGAATATTTGGAAGAACTAATCCATAAGAAGACTATCTTCTTATTTCTGCTACCATCTTTATTGGGAACTGCACTACAAAAAAAATCCTTCAGTATTACCCAAGTATCTTGAGGGGTCCCCCTTTACTCACATGAATTCCTCAAAGCCCTGTTCCCCCTGGTTATATACTAATTTGCTCTTCAGTCAAATATGAAGAGATCTCTGTCTTCTTGTAGAGGTCCTAGAAAATTCAGAATTTGTTATCTGTAGGTTTGAGGAAGGTGCAGGGGTTACTTGCTTGTTTAGGTAACTGCAATTGTTGTATCTCAGTGCTCCAGTACTGAGAATCTGCTGGTGAACTGCAAGAAATTTGGTTTGACAAATAGCTCTCCCAAAAGAAGAGGAACATGATGTCTTGTTCTCCCAATTGAAATGCTTGTAAGTCAGCCAACACCTTTCAAACTGCTGCTCCAGATAATTTGTTAGCTACTCCTCAGATGAGCACTTTGTCAAGGCTCATTAACTTAATAGGCAAAGAGAATTCATAGGCCAAAGCCTTATTTGTCTATAATAAATTCAACTTTATAACCTCTGCTGTTATGGTGATCTATATCACCTTCTTGGAGGCTTGGCAGTCTAGAACAATATACTCAAATTTTAGGATTAAAGTTATTTGTTTTCTGATCAGATCATGTGCATTGATGTTAACAGGTCTGTGCCAATGTTCAAGAGCTGAAAATCTGTCCCACTGAAGGCAGAAAAAAAATCTGTACCATCAAAGTAGAAAGAAAATTTTGGAGTAGTAGGTTTCCCTTTGAGAGCACCACGTGGGAGCAGATACAGGATTTTCATGTCCTGGCCTCTGTCATTATTGACAATTATGTGTACAATTAGAAGATAAGTGGCAGCAAAAGAAAATTGTGGCTCAGACTAACACTGTTTCTACAAACGGGAGACTTTGTTTCTGCATAATGTAACAGAACATGTTGAATTCATGGTCTTCGTGCTGAGAGCTTCATTACATTCATTACATTCATCACAATGACACACTTCAAAAATGCTTCAGTTCTGTCCAACTATTTTTTTTAAACTGATTGCTGTGTCACTTTTTTTTTTTTTTTTTGGCACTCCAGTTGCCAGCATAGTTTTTGCTAAAGGATAGCCTCAATAGTGATAATTTGTGGGATATTTTTCTTTCATAGTTGTTTGTTTTTCTCCTAAGCTTTTGATCATGAAGCCATGTGATTGCATCAATATGTTTGAATACATGTAGTAGAAAACCATACTTTTTTGTCATAGGACAAAAACTTGGAAACATGATCCATTCTTAGAAATAAATGAAAATTTTGTTCATCCTGAGTCTGGTATTTGTGAGCTTTCAGATCCCACTCTGGGGGCTTGGCTGCCTGAATTTAAGATATTTGGCTTGCTTTTTAAATTAAGATTAGTTTCTTGAAGCCTGGCCCAGTTCTAGCTGACACTGTGATCTGCAATCTTAGGCAAGGTACTTAATGATTTTGTGTTTTATTTTCCCAGTCTAAGAAAGTATTTTAACAGTGATCTCATGAACATCTCTGAAAATTAGTGCTATCTGTGACAATTGCAACCTATTATTAACAGCAGTTTGTGTTATTATTTAATAACACAATGAATGATTTTAAGGTATTTGATGAATTAATGATAACAGTTATTGGGACTGCCACTACTTTTTCACCAATGGGGATTAGGGGGAAAAGTTACTATTGGCACAGGGCTCTGCAGCAAAGTCTTTTAGAGAAAACAAAATGCTATTTTCATAGATATTCAGGGGTAACTGAGCATCATATGAGTCAAAAGTGTATACAATGCATATTGGTAAAGAGCCTATGATGTCCATAGACTTAATGATTGATATGTGGGGTTACTTCAGATGTGTGGCTGACTTCCCACAGCTGCCAGCATGAGTACATGAGGGCCACTCTGCTCAGAATTCTCTGTAGTTGACTAGTGCGTGCCTACAGTGCTATGCACTACTGATAATGGTCACTTCATTTCATTTTAGGGATCCCTGAGATCCCAAAAGGGTGTGAAGGGACAGCTGAAAAGGTGCTGTTTTCTTTTCACTGATCTTAGCAGGAACCTAAGGTAACTACACTTCACAAACATGTGAATGGTGGGGCTCTCTAGTGCTTATTGCTATAGTGTTCTTTCTCATTTGTTATTATCTGTGTGGATTTTTCTTCACAATAACTGTAGTGGTTTCACACCCATGGCTAGCTAAGCATCACTACACCACTCTCACTCCCACTCCTCAACAGAACACAGGGAAAAATTATGATGAAATAAAAGCTCATGGGTTGAGATAAGGACAGGGAGATAACCCACAAATTACTGCCTTGGGCAAAACAGAGTTAGCATAGGGAGATTAATGTTATTTTCTGCCTATCACTAGCAGACTAGAGCAGTGAGAAACTAAAAGCAAACTAAAAACACCTTCTTCCCATTTACTCTCTTCCACTTCCTTCTACCAAGAAGTGCAGGGGAATGGGGAATGGGGGCTGCAGTAAGTCCCTGACACTTTGTCTCCGCCACTCCTTCACGGTCCCTCTCTGCCCCTGCTCCACGTGGGGTCCCTCCTACGGGATGCCATCCTTCCCGAACTGAGCCTGGAGGGGCTGCCCACAGGCTGCAGCTCTTCAAAAACTGCCCCAACATGGGTCCGTATCACAGGGTCCGTCCGTTAGGAGCAAACTGCTCCAGCACAGGTCCCCAACAGACAGCAGCTTCCCCCAGACCCCCTGCTCCTGCGTGGGCTCCTCTCCATGGGCTGCAGCTCCGGCCTGGGGCCTCCTCCTGCGGGGGCTCTCCATGGGCCACATCCACCTGCTCCACCGGGGGCTCCTCCATGGGCTGCAGCGTGGAGATCTGCTCCTTGTGGGACCCGTGGGCTGCAGGGGGAGAGCCTGCTCCACCAGGGGCCTCTCCACGGGCCGCAGGGGAACTTGTGCTGTGTGCCTGGCAGCACCTCATGCTCTCTTTCTGCACTGACCTTGGGGGCTGCAGGGCTGCTTCTCTCTCAGTTCTCACCCCTCTCTCCCAGCTGCTGTAACACAGCAGGATTTTTTTTTTCCCCTTCCTTAACCCTGCTCTCCCAGAGGCCCACCCAGCATTGCTCATGGATCAGCTCTGGCCAGCAGCAGGTTCCTTTTGGAGCCTTCTGGAGCTGGCTCTGAGCTGACATGGGGCAGCTGCTGGGCTCTGCTCACAGAGGCCACCTCTGCATCCCCTCTGCTGCCAAACTCTTGCCACATAAACCCAACAGAATAACCTACTGGGAACAAACTTATTGTCAAAATGATGCATATAGCTGTACTTGTGCGTGGCTGCCTTCCAGGGAGGCTCATGTCATCATTATTGAAATTCACATCCTACAGGAGTACTCATTGTCCCCTTTTCAATCCCATGTGTTTAATATTGGAATTATATCTCCCCAAACACATCTAGCTGTATTTTGAGCTTTCTGAAATGCCTGACAACTTGAAGATGGGATCTATCAAGGAGGCAGTAAATAGCATGGAGATTATGAAATTTAGTCTTCAGCTTGCCCCAGATAAACACAACCACCTTTCTTGAATTTACAATGAACTTCTTCTGTTTTAGTCATATTAATTTACTTTCAGGAAAAATAAAAAATAAAAAAAATACAAAATTGGAATTGAGTCTGTTTTGGACAAATTAGTTTAAATATTTAATATCAGAATTGTAGCAAATTTATACTTTTCCCTGTTGTAGTACCTTGGAATCAACTTCTGGACTGATCTTTATCAAAAACAGTCCAGACACAGACAGCAAGCTTATATATGCGAACTAGTACCATTAAATAGCATTGCTTAAAGATGGTGGAAGGGAATAAGTGAACAATTCTTTGTGTGGACTTTGATCAGCAAAATAGGCAACACTGAGGTTCAACTTATTCAGTGTTAGTGTAAACAAATTCATCTTCTAGTCACAGAGGACTTAGAAAACAAAAGTGGTACTTTAAAATAAGCCTTGGTAAAGTATTTCACTAAAACCATAAGGTGGCATTTTCAAGGAATGAGCACCACTTCTCTTTCTGAAAACTGACTTTGAGACATATCTGTCTCTAAACACATGTTTAGGCATTCAGGAGTACAGAATATATATCAGCCCCTAAGCAATTTAAGGTATTAAACTGGTCATCACGGAGTCTGATGTGGGTAGTGATGTTCATACTGATCAGCACTGAGGCATCCTGTTGTTGCTGATTTCAGTGAGAATTAGCTATGTGAGTGTTATAGTCTTAACTCCCTAAACAACATTCTTAGAAATGCAAGTACCTCTTTAACTCTGACACCTAGACATTTCTAAAAATAAGCTTGACTCACGAGTGGGAACACACATTGCAGTGGCTGACAAGATGCAGTCCAGATGCATCCAGCTATGTGCCCATAATGCTTGGCTGGGCTCCTTCTGAATGCAGCTCAAGGACTTCAATATTTTATGGTTATATGTTATACACAAAACAAAATCAGCATAAATTGTATTGATTAACTCTCTACAACTGGAATGCAATGTCCCAGTGTAGATTGTCCCTGCATGTAAATCAGACTCCTGAGACCCTTAAATTATTCAGGATCTTTTGGAAATTATACAAATTCATTGTGGATTTCTCTTATTACTTTTATTAACAACTTTAAAAGTCTCAACTGGAACAGTTTCCTGCAATTTCTTTTAAATCCTGATTCAAGTGTTCTCTTTAAGTAAATGATCCAGTCATATTGCTGTTGTAGTTAATGAAAGAAAAATGATGCTCAGCTTTCATGTTATTTTGCATGGATGAATCTCTGACCCTGATAAGCACTAACATTCCTATAGACTCTCTTATGCTCTTTCATTTTTCTTTAATGAAGAGATTTCTATTTTGGACACTATTAATTAAAATGATTAGAAAGATGCACCTTTAGAAAACTCAGAGAGGTGATTGCAGGAGAAACTTAATCTGTAGAGGCATAAAATCTCTACAGTTCAAGTGGTTAATTATGTAAAGCCTTTCAGGTTAAGATGGGATGCTTCAGGTTAGAGCTGCTGGACTTTATTTCCAGTTGTGCTGCTAACTCTGTTTAGTTGAGCAGCCATGTAATTCTATTTGTCCTGCTTCATCTATCATTAAAATAATCTTAGTTATATTGAGAAGGTTAAGTAATATCGTTACACAGAATAGATGAAAATTAAAAGGAAATAGAAAAAAAAAAAAAAAAAAAAAAAAAAGTTGTTTCTATTCTATCATTTGGGAAATGTTTTGTGTTGTAGGAATAGCCTAAGAAGTGTAGCAGTATTCTTGGCTACATGAGACAAAGCATGGCCAGCAGGCCAAGGGAGATCATAGAATCATAGAATCATAGAATATCCTGAGTTGGAAGGGACCCTTAAGGATCATCAAGTCCAACTCTTGACACCACACAGGTCTACCGAAAAGTTCAGACCATGTGACTAAGTGCACAGTCCAATCTCTTCTTAAATTCAGACAGGCTCGGTGCAGTAACAACTTCCCTGGGGAGCCTGTTCCAGTGTGCAACCACCCTCTCTGTGAAGAACCCCCTTCTGATGTCAAGCCTAAATTTCCCCATGATCCTTCCCTTCTGCTCAGCACTAGTGAGTCTGCACCTGGAGTGCTGGGTCCAGTGCTGAGCTCCCAGTACAAGAGAGACCTGGAGAGAGCTGGACATTCCAGCTCAGGTCTACCAAGGTGATCAAGGGACTGGAGCACTTCTCCTGTGAGGAGAGGCTGCGAGAGCTGGGACTGTTCAGCCTGGAGAAGAGGAGACTCAGTGGGGGGTCTCAAAAAAATCAATAAATACCCGAAGGGAGGGTGTAAAGAGGATGGAGTCATGCTATTTTTAGTGGTGTCAGTTGCAGAACAAGAGGCAGTGGGCACAAACTGGAGCACAGGAGGTTCATTCTGGACATTAAACTGTATATTCCTAATGCATAAAATGGACAGAAATATTAACACAGTTTAGTTAAATAGCAGTATTTTCTTTACTAGGTCATTAGAGAAGAAATAAATGTCAGTTCTTGCAAAGAAAACATCTGTAAATCACTGGTATTAAGTTTTTCCTGCTGTTATGATTGCAAACATACCCACAGAGAGACATCTGGAAATAAAGGAAGATGTGTCCTTCCTTTTCAAGGCTATAAGCAAGCTCTGAAATTCAATCTCTCAGTAAGACCAAGGAAACACTCCTGTGCCAATCCTATGCCTTCTCTGTGTTAATGGTGAAGACTGGAACCAGGAGACTAAAAGGATATCAGACCACTTTTAACTGGATCCTCCCTGAGGATTTTGGCCGGGACAGTCTGTCACCCAGCATGGGGAGTGTGAGGTGGACCAGGAACCCCCAAACTGAAATTTTCCTGGATCCTGATGTCTGCTACAGAGGATACCACCCACCCACCTAACACTGTCTACCACAGTTATTGTCTAGCAATGCTTCAGATTATTTCATGAAAATCCAAACAGTCCATTCATAACTAAGTCCACACCATAACTTTTTAGTTTGAAACAACAATTTCTGTGAGACCCATTTTCAATATACATAAGCAGTATCTCATACACCTTGTTCCGGTGTATGAATCTGATCTAAAAATACCCTTGAAACAGTTCTTCCAAAAAGATAGAGCTCCATATACAATGTTCAGATACTTCAGAGTGCTGGGAGAAATTTAAGCCCACATTTTAAATAGGTTTAGGTATATTCAGAACAAATGACAGGAACTTGACAGTGTCACTCTGCAGACAACTGCTACACTAACAAATTGAAGCCATTCACTAATTCAAGTCTTGTCCACAGTGATGAAAGTTAATGGCAATTATTAACTGACAACTGTCTAAAGGCCGAAGTGAGAAATTAGTTTGGAGATTTCAGGTTCATTCCTGTGGACAAATTTCCACATCATAAAAATCATCACTCCATCTGTCACAGTAATTGCTAGACCCTCAGCTCATCAGAAAAAACAAGAATAGATTTAACCTGGAGAACAAATTACTCTTTGTACCCCCAGAGAGAGTTCTTTGAGTTAGAAATGAAATATGACTGTGGAGACAGGGTAAATAAAGCTACCCTGTGGCTACCTATGCTTTATCTGTTGGAGGAAGAATAATTTCCAGGGCTGCAGCTACACACACACACACACACACACACAAATAAAAAATAAAAATAAAAATAAATGAGAAGGTTTACTGGTTAGAGCAAAGAACTGGTTAAGGCTTGGAACTGGGAAATTTCCGAGGGCCACTGACAGGTCATATGACCCTTGGCAGATAAAGACTTTCCTCCAAATTTGCCCAGTTGTGAAATATGTGACATGCATCCACAGACCCCAATAGCAGCCCTCGGAATTAAAATATATTTCCAACAGATGCAGATATGCATGACTTTCTGTACTGCAAAATCAAGAGTGATCATTAGTACCAAGTGGAGTGGTAGGAGGCATCGTTGCAAGCAGGTGGGACCTCTAATTACATCAGTGTAATTTGTCATGGAAATGCAAGAGAATTATAACAGCAGCAGTAATGTGCTAGTCTTGTTTTACACAACAGTTATCCCAGTGGAATAATATATTGCTGAATCAGGCTCCCAAATGATTTTCTATCTAATTACAACCATTTATTATTGTTGACATAAGCCATATACGTAGTTTCTTGCAAATATGTCCATTTTTGTTGGTTTAGTAAGTGAAGTAAGGTCTGAATTTCAATGGGGAACATGTCTAAATATACATTTGTGAAACAGAAATCAGAGGGTTGCACTCTGCTGAGTCTGTGCTAGGCCGATCATAGAATTATAGAATCATTAAGGCTGGAAAAGATCCCCAAGATCATCTGGTCCAACCACCCTGGACCAGGATGATCTTGCAAGCCCGTTCAAGGACACTGTTTGGAAGGTGTTGCAAAACTAAATGAGCTGTTTAAACTCAGTCCTCATCTCTTGTACTCACTGTTTTCACAGCACTTTACTTCTTCTGACCCAAAAGCATATAATACTAATTAATCATAGAATCATAGAACTGCTTGGGTTGGAAGAGACCTTTAAGACCATCTACTTTCAACCCTACACCATGGACTGGGGTGCCACTCACCAGGTCATGTTGCCTGGGGCCTCATCCAACCTGGTCTTGAACAACTCCAGGGATTATTAATGGGATAGTCAGAAATACAGAAATACAGAGATTAAAGAAAATCCTGGCATAACGGATCCAACTCATTGGTCTAATGTAAAATTTCTATATCTTTTTGTTTCCCATTGCAGATTTTTTTTTCCCACTAACTGTTTTTCCCTACAGAACATATATGTACCTTTATGGGGCCATGAGAATAATAATTACTTAGTATTTATTTATCAGTACTCATATTTCCTATTAAAGAAAAAGTTTCTCTTTAAAATTATTGGCTATGTAACTGGAACCATTTGCTTGCAGACACTTCAGTGTGATATAAGCAATGGCAACAAGAAACATAAAAACATTATTTAAGAATCTTATCCAACTTTGAGCTGGACTGAAAGTCTCAAAAAAAAACTTCAGGAGGTGCTGTGTATTGTTCATTAATTATGTCTGGCAACACAATTAGTACAAAAGGGTTTATGATAATAGGGAAAATAGCAGAAAGGAAAACCAGAATTGTGAGAAACTAAATTCTCATTTACCTACACAGTACATTTATGTACAGTAAGTGAGCTTTTTTTAAAAACCATCTAGATTTTGAATAAATATCAGGCTAATTATAGGTTATTTTCTTTTGGTGTGGAGAGGACTGATAATCATTTTTATTATTGATTTAAACTCATTTTCATGTAAATATGCCTATAAATGTTTGTAGTATTTAAGAGACATGCATTACTGCATAATTAAAAAAAAAAAAAAAAACACTACATGATTCACTAGCCTAGTGAGAAAATTGCCTGTTGTAAAATGCAACATGAGCTTTCAGATACTCTCAAGAGTCAAAGTGCAACTGATTTTCAATAAAATACAGATTTGGAAGTACCTAAATTACATTTGAAAGTGAAATGTGAGCTACTAAAGGAATACAGGCCAGAGATACATAGGCAAGAATCTGTTAATTTCTGTTTAAATTCCATAGTTTGGCATGTTGTTGCTTTGGAAACCATGACACTTCTGCTCTTCTGTCTCAGATTGAATGTTGAATTTTCTTTCTTTTCACCTTTCAAATGGAAAGTAGGCTGATTTTACATAAGCTAGAACACATCAGCCCATTTTTAATTCCTAATTAAAGCAATTTTACTCCAGTTTACTTGTGTCTGTATTTTCTCACTTCCCTTGATAGTGTGAAAATTAGTAGCTCAGTCCTTCAAGAAGAATATTTTAAAGCTATTATGGCATTTGTGGAGTAGATGGATTTACTACATGTTTGGCCAACAAAGTTATCTGTTCATTACTTAAAAATTATTTTTTTCCCTCTAGACTTACTTCCAATGATGTAACCCTGCAGTAAGATCGAAATATGACTTCAAATCTTTAACATTTCTATTATAGATCCCACCTCAGTTCAGAATAAACATAAGAAGGATAGTTTATCCTGGTGAACAAGTGCTATGTCTATGTGCAGTCAGTTTCTCTTCCAGTTCCATAGTTTCAATAGTAAATTCGTATAAGTACTGTAATATTTCCATATGTTAGTTATATGTTTAAAAAGTGTATGTGAAAGGAGGAGGAAATAACAAAGCCATACTATATAGGAAGGCACAAATATTTGAGAACATTGGTTCATTACTAGGAGCTGCTCAGGTGTTCTTAGTGTGGAACTCTGAGATTGTGGAGCTCATTTATTGCTGTACTGTCTCAATACTTGCACCCCAAATTTTCTCCAAATGTGATTAAAAAAAAAAAAAAATCATTTTCATTCACATTTTCTTGAAATGTGATTAAAAAAAAATAGCACACACAGTAAATGAACGTTTCTCAGGATTTACTGTTTATCAATATCTCCACAAGAGTCTCTTTCCAGCTACTGTCTGGAGTTTGAAAATACTGAAACTTTGTTTTGTAACTGAAAAGTGAAGGGTGAATATTTAGAGTTAAAATTTTGACAATGTAAGTTACACAGTTATTGTACTTCACCATCGTTTCTTATGCATTAGAGCATTTACCTATATTAACACAAGAAGTATCACTTGGTGGGGGACAGAAAAGGGAGGGGAGAAAAGAGTATTCTTATTTATTGCCAAGAAATATAGGGGAAATATGAAATCCTGATCATCAGTTTTTGATAGGAGACAGTGAAAAGGGCAAAACTACCCCTGCTAAAGCATACAGAGATGCAGAGATGTTCACTGCCAATTTACAGCAGTGGGACAAATGACAGATGTTCATCTTAAGCTATAGTCATTATAAGGCACTGTATCGATATGAAGTCACTGGGAAAAGTAAAGCCACTGGGACAGTCCATGGGAAAGAAAATGAAAAAAATCACATGTCCAGAAAGGGTTACAAGCTCTACACATCCCTGAGTTTTGCAGAAGTCTAGTTATGCAACTGATGTTTTCAAGTTGAACCTAAATTTAACTAAGTTGTTGTTGTAAATATGCATGCAGAATTTGTTGATGTTTTGGGATCTTAAACAGTTTATTCTTTAAAAGGTGTTTGCTTCATTTTTAAAGAACAGCACTAGCAAGTCAAGCCAAGTCAAGCTTTCATGTTGTCATATTTAAATTTGCCAATTTTGCTACTCCTGTAATACCACTTCACACAGAAAGAAAAAAAAAAAAAAAAAAAGTGGTAGTTTAGTGTCAAGTAACAGCAATGCTGCATTGATACAACTTACAAAATGACAGGTTTTCTTCAGCTTGCCCACAGAAATGGTGAATAGTATAAATTCATTTTAGTCTTGTCTACCGAAATGTACAATAAATGTATTGCTCCCATCACGGTAGGGTCTGAACATCTAATTTACCTTTTTTGTTATTATTATTTTTTTTTTAATTTTATTTTTTTAGTGGCAGGTAGTTGAAGAACAGAGATGCTAAATGTCTATAGTAGGTCCTAAAGGAAATCCACGGGGAGGCTGGGAAGTTTCAGACTCACTTGCTAAAAGGAGCAAAAAACAAAGCACACAAATCAAGAATACAAATTCAAATTTTAGTAACATCTGAATGTAAATCGGTGTCACAATCTTTTCTGAAGAGTCAAGATAAAGTCAATTGATATGAGAATAAATTCCTAGAAAAAAAAGTAAAAGAATTCATGTGTTTTAGGAATGTTGATATACAGATCAAACAATTAACCAAAATGCAGGAATTTAGTAGTATTCTGAAGGGATTTTCCCAACAACAGGAAAAAAAAAAAAAAAGAATTAAAATAGGACCTCATAAAAATGAATAAAAGGTAAAAGGTATTGTGGTGGTTTTACCGTGCTAGGCAGCTGAACACCACACCAACTCTCTCACTCCCCCTCCTCAGATGAGGAGGGGAAGAAGTAAAGGAAAGAACAACTCACGGGTTGAGATAAGGATGATTTAATTAAAGAGAAAAAAATATTATTAAGGAAATATTTTTAATTAAACAATTCAACTAAAGGGAAAGGGGAAGAGGGAGGGGGAAAGGGAATAACAAAACAAAACAAGTAAAGGCTGTGTGGAAGTGCAGAGGAAATAAATTACTCTCTACTTCCCACAAATGAGCAATGCTTGACCACGTCCTTGAAGCAGGGCCTCAACGCACATAGCCGGTGTTCGGGAGGAGGACAGACGTTTTTGCAACGAGAGCCCACCCCTCCCCTCTTCTTCCTTTTTCCACCTTTTATTGCTGAGTGTGACATCATATGGTATCGAATATCCCTTTGGTTGGTTTAGGTCAGCTGCCCTGGGGATGTTTCTTTCTCACTTTTTTGCCCACTCCCTAGGAGGGTTAGAGAGTGTCCTGAGGCTGTGCCAGCACTTAGCAGCAGACACAACACCAGTGTGATACCACTGCTGTTCTAGCTACAAGTGCAGAGCACAGCACTGTATGGGCTGCTGCAGGGAAAGGTAACATCCCAGCCAGACCCAGTACAGGTATTAGCATTTAACCTCTCAAGACTTAAACCATTCTCCAAGTAGGCAACATGAGACATGAAGTGAGAAGAAATTGTCTCATTTTCTTCTGTAAAATGCTGACTGTCCTCAGAGTCTTAATTTTAGACTTTGTTTACCTCTGGTCTCTGCCAGGACATAACTGCACAGCATTAAAACTTACTGTAGGAATATTTAATGAGTCTAGAACAGTATCTGTGAAATACATGAATTGAATTCATGAACCTTTTCCAACATTAATTTGCATGTTCTGCATTTTCATTGAAAAGGAAGAGAGTCTGTGTTTGGGACTAACATGTAGCAATGTCTGAATGAATAAAGGAATTCCACAACCACACTAACTATAAGTTTAACAGTAGGTTGCAAATTTAAATGAATTTAGATGCCTCAGATGTGTAGAATATCTCCAGGTCTGTCCTTGCTCCAGGATTAAAAAAAAAAGAAGCAATCAAACTATCAACTTAACTTGGGTGCAAAAATGAACATTATACACAGAAGTAACTGATGAGTGAACTGATGAGTCTTAGGGTTTACTGATGTATGTATTTGGAGAATTGGTGAAGAAAAGACCATTTAAACACTTTATTTAGAACAGTAGACATTCCTGATGGGTTGGAAGAGAGGTATAACATAAAATATCAATTCTGAATTCTAAACACAAGAGCCTATTGCCATGGAATTTCCTGCCAATCTTGTATATGCAAGATATGAAAATGTGGATGACCATCCAATGCATGTGCATATATTCACACTGCCATTTGTATCATCTGAGTAATCCATATTTTATGGATGAAGAGTTTCACTGATTGCAGGGTAGAACTGTTTTATCCTCAAAAAGTAATGCATGAGAACTGAAACAAAAAGTTGCAATGTTAGCTCAGTTTGTGTGCACAGGATCAATATGGACGTAAGATGCCAATCTCCAAAAATAGCTTCCTTGTGTTGCTATTTTTTTTAGTCCTAAATGCTGATGGAATTCTGTTTTTAGTCCTTGTCAAAACTGCATAAATTGCTGGTATAAATCTAACTGTGATCTTTTTTTATTGCTGGCATCTCATTTGAGGTGCTTAATGCTTCTTTGTGCTTCCCTGTCTGTCTGCTATTCATGCACCTGTCTCTTAGATAGCAGTGTCTTTTCTCTCAGTGTACCCATCCCAGTTGGTTCTGGCCCATAACATTTGAGAACCAAAGTAAATGTACTTGCAGAGAGAAATGATTAGTTGGAAACATTAAGCAAGATTATGTTCTAGATAAAACTGTTTATCTAATGAATGAAATCTGAAAGTGGTAGAAACATGGCAGTAGCACTACCCTTCACATTACAGTAAGCTTAAAATAACCCAAGAACTTTGGGTTTCTGTGCTGATTGAAGTGAAGATTGTAGTTTTATGAAGTGATCCCTAACCTAGAAAAAGTGTTTGAAAAGCTTAGCAAAGGAAAGTCAGCCTGTTGTCCAGGGCTTATGCTATTAAGTGTATTAATGCAATCAAATCAGTTCCCAGAAATGTCCACAAATTGACTGCTTATCAGCTCAGTCATGCTTGCTAATTTTGCAAGTCTTTTAAAACCAGTTTCCAGTGTTTTAGTCAACTGATTTAACTACTAGGTTTGTAACTAAAGAGTTCACCTTAATGACTGTCATAGCCTTACAGTTCTTCATGAATTCCTTTCACGGTTCTTTCCTAAATAGCCAAATTTCTCTTCAAGGATTGAATTTAATGAGCATCTTTAAATAAATGGTGGTTTATCAGTTAATTTAGAGATGTAAGGATTGGCATAATGTAATATATAAATAATTTATTTACTCCATTGCTCATCTAATCCAATCTATGGCCTATAATCAAAGACAAGCAAAATCGATTACTAGTCTGTTTGGACAATATTGCAGTATTGTACTGTGGAAGATGATTATGTCTGGTCCTCCCACTGTAAGGAACCCCAGAATGATAAAATTTAATAGCTTTTTAAAACTTTTTTATATCTAGTTCTAGTGTATACTTCATCCTCAGACCTCATGGTGCAAAATGCTGACTGCTTCCCGTGAAATGCTGATTAACTCTGGCTTCTATCAAGTGCAAAAGAATCATGCTTCATGAAGATTAGATTAGGAACAGGAGAGCTTAAGCTCTTGAATTTCTTCACTGTTCAACTTTCATTTTAAAATACATTCTTCATACTTCTGCATTTTCAAATTACCATTCATTATCCTGTTTGTTTGTATTCTGTTTGTATGTCATTTATATTTATGTGCCTTGCATTATTTCTACTTTTGTTTTTCCCTGTGTGTATTTCTCTGGCCCTTATGTTTGTTTTTTTTTGTGTGTGTGCGTGTGTGTGTTTGAACTGCACACGCATACATGCATGCTCGGCTGATTGCAATGACAGAGAAAATGACACTAAACAGCAGCAGAATTACATTCTCACCTCTGGTCTGTTATAAATAAATAAATAAATAAATAAATAGAATATCCAACCCATGTTCCCAGTTTGCACAGAGATAATGTATATCCAACTAGGAGGGATAACATTATCCGAAGGTATCACACAGGTGCAGTAAACATTGTATCAGAAGTAATTGCAATATAAAGTGTGCTGTTCTGATAGATTTTAGATTGCAATCATAATTTAGATTTCTTTCTGTTTTAATAATCTTTCTTGTTTTAATGAACCACTTGTGTGGAAGCTGAATGCACTTCTTTTCTGGCTGATTCACCTGGACAGGTAGCGTAATTCATTGCAGTACACACATGGGAGTTAATAAGTAGAACAGAGGAAATAAAGTTGGTCTTATGCAGAAATAGAATTAAAATTCACACTTACGTGAAAAATGTTCTTATTGTGCAAATACAATGATACAGAATCTCATGGGGTACAGAAACGTTTGTTAATGGCATGCTATGATTTGGCATCAGACAGTTTTTCATTGCTGTTTTAAATCACTTTAATTAATTGTCATCATCCATATGCTTTCTCTTGAATGAGTAGAATGCAGTGCAATGACTTTACCATGAAATGAACTTTGTGCTTATTTTTCTTTGGATGGAGATGGGTAGGAATTTTGCAAATTAGTTTAATGGGTTGCAGTTATTTAAGTGCTGCCATTAGAGTTATCTATCTATTATTTCACTGCTCTTTAAAAGGAAGCAGATGCAGTGTAAAAGCCCTACAAATTATTTTACAAGTGCCATCTTCAGTGCAAAGAAAGTCAACCCTCCTTTGAGAAGAGAAAGCAAAGCTAAGCTTTCCTAGGCACTAAATGCAGTATTGCAAAAAGCCAATGTAACTGTTAATAATCTCTGTCCATTTTGTTAATGTGAAGATTGCTCTTGCAGAGTTCTCTGTTGAAATCACATAGTACTTTTTTTTTTCCTTTCTTTTTTCTTTTTTTTTTATCCTGAATTGGAATTAGGTCTGTAATTCCTGAAGGGAAAGGAGCTCTCAAATTCTTATAAATGGTATTCATAACTTTAAATGAACTTCTATGGACTGTAGTAGAAAAGTATCTGAAAATGCAAGATCTTTACAGATTTTTCTGGTGTCTGAATATTTAACCATTTGTTTTCTTGTCCTCCTATTTAGCACACATCTCCTGTTAAACTGAATTTTGGCAAAAACAATTCAGTTAAATATTCAGTTAAAATCCTGGTCTTGGCACTTTCTAAAATTCAAGCTTTTACTGGCTGTTAGCATCAATATGAACAATTTCCTAGCTTACAGTATTTCAGAATTTATGCTGTATTCACAGACTGTAAATTAGATGAGCTTTTTCTTTAGCTGATAGAAGCAATTTCATTACTTCCCTACAGTTTTTTTTTTTTTTTTTTCAACAATGCAACTTATAAATACATGCATGATGTGCAATTTGCAATTTGGGATTTTTCAACTGCAAATCTTATATGAGTCTATTGTACCTATATGAATATTAGTACAACTTCGAAGATTTCCTAGATTTCTATCTAAGTTTTGTCATTCAAAGTTCCATAAAAGAGAACCAGTTTTTCAAATGCTTGCTAATGTCTTTTGACATTTGCTTAAACCGGAATGGGATTTTGCTACAGATACCTGGGTCATTACTAGCACGGAAACCTAATGAGCTTTGTGTGCGATAAATATGTTTCATTATGGAAGCAATACACAGCTCTAGAAATACATCCACACTGGTGTTCTGGGACAGTGGTGATTGCTGTGCACTGCAGTTGCCACAGAAGAGCTACTGATGGAAATTGTGCTATGTGCTCCCTGGGCACCCCAGTGGCCAAGCGCCCTGCAGCAGAGGCTCAGCTGCGGTGGGACGAGGCCACTGCCTGCATCTCATGGTGCTGGGGGTAAATTCCTACTCTCATTATGTGTATCAAAACCTGAAGAAACATACTATATGGCTGTGTGCAATTATTGCAATAATTGCATTTTTATAGGAAAAAATGAAATATATTTGAAATTAAGCACGGCAGATAATAATATATTAAAAAAAAAAAAAAATAATGAGAAGCTGAATGACTCCATCCAGCTATATTATGCCACAAGCTTTAGCACTCTGCCTGTGAATTATTACAACACTATTCTGATAATTCTGATTATTTAGTGTCTCCACGCATCCTTAGTAGAAGTTTCATTTTAAAAAGTCTTTAGGATTACTTTAGAATTTTCCCTTATTGAAGATGATTTCTTTTAATTCAGTAAGAATACTTGTTGTTGTGTTGCAGAGCAATCAATCTCCAAGTCTCTTGCACCCTGTATAATTCACTGGAGTGGTAATGCTTGGAAAGCACTAATGCTGAAAGAGTCTTAGGAGTGACAGCAAACACTAAGTGAGGTATGGCATTCAAGTGCAGCAGCATGGCAAAACAAAACAAAACAAAACAAAACAGAAACAAACAAACAAACAAACAAACAAAAACTTACTGATGTTGGATTACATAAGCATCATGTCAAAGACCAGGGAGGAGGGTAACCAAGAGGATGACAGATACTTTCTTCAGAAAGAATTGGAAACTCAGCATTGGATAGGCAGTGGTATCAGGGTACCACAATGCAGGTAACTGGGAGGCTATGACGAGCACATCAGGAAGCTTTTTGTTTTTCCTAAACAAATGCTTCCAATTTAAATTCACAAAAATACCACTGCATCCTCCTCAGCTGTAATTAGAGCCAAACACAGAGTTATGTTAATGGACCACTTCTAATTGATACTGCTTAAACAAGCAAGTAGGTGAGATTTTCTCTCTTTTACCATTCACCCTTTTTTTTTCTCCTACATACCTATGTAAGTTTTCACTTATTTCAAAGATTTTGAGATGCAAATCTCAGTCTTCACTTAGCTGGTATAATTGCAAAACTAATGACATCAGTGAGTATTTCAAGTCCCAGGTGGGTCTTTATAATTTCTTATATTCATTACAATAATGATAACAACCATAAACAATAATAATATTAATAACAATACTTTTTAAAAGAATGAAAGGCTAGTCAGAAAGCTTGAGATGTGTTTTTTTTTGTTTGTTTGTTTGTTTGTTTTTGTTTTTGTTTTTTGTTTTCAAAAACAGAATGTCTTGGAACGTCATGGAGACTTAACATGTTCCATTCCTAATGACCATGAGAAAAGGGTGTGAACACGGAATATAATGAATTAGAAGGATGACAGGGTGAAATGGACAAATTTAAGCAAAATTAGAAATGTATCATATAACAGTCATGAGTACCTAGCGGTGAAATCTAGAACAGAGTAACCTCTCAAAAGAACAAGGTACCATGTCTGAGTCATTAAATGAAGTCTCACGTTTCTTAAACATCTGTTCCACTTAATTATGTATCAAGTTATCACAGTGGGTACAGTTCTCATTCAGGATATCTAACTTGCTCAATACTGTTTCCTTCACAGTACTGTGTAAGTCTGTATTTACCCTTTGTGTAAATATTAGACTACGTGTGAAACTTTGCCAGCAGTATAACCCTTCCACTCTACTCTTTTAAATATCATTCCTAAATGTTTTCAGTCCCCCGCATATCATTCCAAACTTCATCAGCTGTTTTAAATATTATATTTCCAACTAAAATAGCAATTCCTTCTCAGATAAGCACACTTGCTGTATTTTAAAGCTTATCATTATCTCCTGCAATTACCTCAGCTGTAAGGAAGCAGATTTGAAGTCTGTGGGTTTCACCACTTTGAAGACAGGTGCTGACTTATGCACACTCTTAATAAAGCTGTATAATTAGCTTTATTCCAGTAGCTGCTGCATTTCTGAAGCATTCCTCTGAGTCACAGTTTCACCTTGCATTCTTCCTTATTTCTACATGATGCTAATTTAGTGCCTCAATAATTCAGATACTTTAAGCTGGGAAATGTGGCTAACCACTTGTCTTTGTCTACTGCTTGGGGAAGGAAGGAGAGAAGGATGAGGTCAGCAACCTCATTGACTCCATTTGTGCAAGAGAAATTATTCCAGAGAACCTGGAAAAAGATGTAACGTGGTCCTTACTCATGTCTGTAGGCAGTGACAACCTAACCCTTTTGTTTTTGTCCATTGGGTAGGTATTCAGCATAGCAATACTATTTGTAGAATATCTGTAGCAAAAGCATTTTAAAAAAGGAATTATGACTGCTGAGTCACCCCAGAAATCCTTACTGTATGTGCCTGTTCTGGAAAACAGTGCTATAACTTGTGCGTGGCTTTATTGCCGAAGGGTGGTCTGAAGGTAGCAGGGTTGAATGTCCTTTTCTCTGAAGCTTCCTGTTTACCTCTGATGGGAGACTGTCTGGTTGGTTTGATGCTTCTATTATGGGTCAGTGACTGTCAGTACTGGATATTATCAAGCTGTTTTTAGCTGAGATAAAATTAATACCAAAAAAGCACTCTCTGGTCTTCTAATTAATCCCACAGGAAAGCAAAACCTCATTTAAGTTAAAAGTTTAGCTGTCGGCAGCATCAAGAAAAGCTGGTTTCACTCCACTGAGCTGAATTAAAACTCCACATTAATGGAATTAAAGCATGTTGCCTTTTTAAACTTTTACATCCATCAAAGAAAAGGGTTAGAAACTCTGTAAACAACTGCACTGCTACCTCTAGTCCTTGACATAAGAAACAACATGATGAGAATACATCATAAAACCAAACAGTATTACTATTCCCCTCACTGCTACCCAGTGGAAATTTTTTAATTATTGTATGTATTGGTCTTCTTTTAATATTGTGAATAACAAGGAATGTGACAAGGATAACTCAGGTTTATTTATTTATTTATTTATTTGCACAGAATTTGCTGATAGACAAATCCATTTTGTAGTGTATACCATTCTTGTGTGTGGCAGTTTCAGACTTCCATAGAGTTGCACAGAAGCCAATCTTTGGTGAGGTCTGTGCAGCCTGTGACACTGGCCCCATCACTGCTTCTTTACAAGAAGGCACAGGTCAATCGATTTAGGAAGTAATTAATTATATCTGTGCTGTCAGTTTTCACTTGCCAAAGCAAATAACATGCAAAAACTAATGAATTCTTTTGCTATGGCAAATGGAAGACGACTGTTCTTTGCCGGTAGGAGGTGGGCTGGGAGAGGAAAGTAGATGGTTTTTCTAGGACTCCATGTGAAAAGACAATGTGTATTGTTTTTTATATGTGCAGAAGAGACCAGGAAAAAAATGGTATTGTAGCAACCATCTTTCTTCCACTCTGAACGCATTGGCAGGCTTTGAGGTGAACTTTGATTTGGTTGTCATGCAGTCTGATCCCTTAATGCCAGTTTGTCCTTTTTATTTGCCAAATTGCATTGTGGAAGTTTAAAACACAATGAATGTTTCCCATATGTGATTGTTTCACCCCAGATGGGGGTTGCACTGGAATATTGTGTGTTGGTGAAAGTGCCACAGCATTTGTTATGGGAAGACAGTATTTCCTGTGGTCCCTACAAGGGAAAGAGGAGTTTACAATGTTGGCATCAGTTTCAGCATCACCCACACAGCAGAAGTGCAATTAAAGCATCCTTGGACTAGAACAGAATTAGAACTGAGGAGATTGACTACTCCCCTTCTTTTTACTATAATAATTTAAAATATATATAATAAGAATATGGATATAATAAATATTATAAATAGAAATATAATAAAAATATAATATAATAAAAATATAATACTTTAAAAAAAGCAAGAAAGCAACCAACCAAAAAAACTTAAACCCATTTAAAAAAAAAAAAAAAAAAAAAAAAAAAAAGAGAGTTTTTGAGTCCTGTGCTCCCTATTTTGCCTCTCCTTATTTATTTAGAATTTCATTCTTTGTTCCTTCACTCATATGATTTTTTTTACAAGGATAGTATATACCCATTGCCTCAAAGAACTAAAATTAAATGGAATTAAATTAAAATTGGTATTTTACAGGAATAAAAGTCTATGAGATTCATTTCTTCAGGGAAAATCTATATTCTGTGTCTGGAATACTGAGTGATATATTGAATTATTATTTTATATTGTTAAAACTATTGAGATGTTCATTCTTCATTCATTTCACATGAAAGGTGGCATTTTATAAGCCTAAATGTCAAACTTTGAAAACTTAGATCAGTGAGTGTAAAAATATAGTACTTATTGAAATATCTCAATATTGTTGTATATGTCTGTGTTTAGGCATTGATCGTAGAAAAAGTTGGTGTCATTAACTTATTAGAAGTCATATTTTTGCACCAAAATGTGTGGTACGTGATCTCTGGCACTTGTACAAGTGTACTAAGCGTGTGATGGAAACTGCTTCTTTATGCTGATTCCACCACTTTGACAGAAGCCATCAAGAGCTTTATCTTTTAAATCAGTCAGTCAGGAATTATATTAAGCAGATATTTTTTGTGTCAGCTACATAGCCACTTGTGTCAAACAGCGGTTACACTCTGTTTTTAATTTTTAGCTGTCATTGTATTCATGATGATACCTTGGCATAAATTTGCACTGAGCATCAAATTTTATAAATGACACATAAAAATGAGTTTGCATATCACCAATTAAGAATTATTTTTATCCGAAGAGGCCAAGGATTCATTTTAACTGTATGTCACGAATACCTAGGAATGGAAAGGGGTTGTTAATGAGTAGAATATTGCCACTAGCTGAGACCCGTGCTTGGAAGGAGTGATGTATGAGGTTCCTTGTGCAGCTCTGCATAACTAGGTAGTCAATCCAGAGAGAGATACTGATGACATCTAGTGCTTGAGACATTTGGCAATTTCAGCAGAATACTGAATTGAAATTGCAGCTTTAATTCATAGTCAATATGGGTAAGAATTACTTAGCAGTGTATTTGATATAATAGAAAATAATATTGCTATCCATCCTAGTCTTCTTCTTTTCATTCAGTGGTTGAAATGTAGTGATGATTTTATTTTCTCTAGAATTTGCTTTTCCCTCTGAATGTTCTTCTTTTGCCAGCCTGTCTGGATGACCCTTTGGTTGATTTGCTGCCTCCCATAACAATTCTGTGCAAGAAATTGCAGATGTGATGGCACAGCCCAAATTCTCAAGTGGCTGGGGAGAGTGATGAGTGAGTTCTGGGTACGTCGCCCTTTTGCTGAGGTCTTACACATCTGATATTCTGAAAGGGATGAATATCCACTTTTGTCAGAGCGGGGCTTTGGAAGTGGTTTTGACTGGGCATCCAAAATCAAGGAACCTGGTGCTCCTACTCACTCCTGGAAAAGCCGTTTGATCTCATTTCATTTTTGTGTTCCAATGATTTTCCTTACAAAGTTCATAATTAACATCTTCAAGAGCCTTTCTAAATAGTAATCATATGTTTTAAGAAAAAAAAAATGATTCACATTTATAAAAAGATTCCTTTTTAAAAAGTGTGTGAATACTGAAATCCAAGAATAACTTGATGAAAGTGCAGACAATACTGGCCTTAGATCTGGGTACGCCTACCTTCAGCAGGGTAATTCCTTCCACATCAAAGAAGATTTTATCATATCGAAGAGCAGATCATTTATAAAGACTGGTAGGTTTTGTTAATTCTGTAAAGGCCATTGTGAATAATATAATAACAAAAATCATAATCTTTATTGATCTGTTATATAAGATGATTGGAAACAGTGTGATCTGACAGACAGGTTGTAATCTGCAAGTCTGGCACCAGGTAGCTAGGGTTAATTATCCACCCTCAAAAGCAGTTGAAATCATAAGTCAAATGCAGCATTGCTGTTCAGGTGGGGGCTGAGAATCTTTCACAAAGACCACCCCTTTCTTCAATATGACTCTTCTGCTGCAGAAGTAAGAATTCACTGTTCCATAAATTACTTCGGTGAGCATATCCCTCTCTTTATTTGCAACATCCAAACACAGTCACATCCCACATTTGCGCCAGGGGAGTTTTAGGTTGGATGTTAGGAAGAACTTCTTTACCGAAAGGGTTGTTAGACACTGGAACGGGCTGCCCAGGGAAATGGTGGAGTCACCATCCCTGGAGGTCTTTAAAAGATGTTTAGATGTAGAGCTTAGGGATATGTTTTAGTGGGGACTGTTAGTGTTAGGTCAGAGGTTGGACTTGATGATCTTGAGGTCTCTTCCAACCTAGAAAATTTTGTGATTCTGTAATTCTGTGATTCTGTGATTTTTACTATTCAGTATATTTTTGTGACCTTTGTATGTTGCTAATTTTCTAGATAAATGTGCAATTATTTGCTTTTAGTGTTCAGCAGCTGAAAATCCTATCATTAATGCTCTCGTAATTTTGCTCATTTTGAAGCTGGTCAGAGTTTTACAAATATGTTTGCTTGTAGTGAAATCTTTTTAGGGAGAAGAAACAAAGCTTTCACAATTCAAGCCATTTTGGCTAGTTGTGGTTGGATGTAAATCTTGCAGCTCTGCTCATATTGGTATGCTATGGCTCTAGTAATGATGAGGTTCTGAAATAGAGAGAGGTGGCTTAAGATCTTTAAGGAAAAGTGTCATATCAGCTGTTATTCGTTAGCTTTCCTTTCCTATGGCAACATTGTTTTCTGAAACAGAAGACTTCCTAAGACTGAGGGGGTTGGCTCAGATACATAACGTGTTGTAAGCAAATACTTGTGAAATAAACATTCACTCAGATTCTTGCAGGAAGCTTTCAGTTGCTACCATGCCACACCTTCCTGACAGACTTTTCTTCCCACAAAATATGTAGCATCTGTTGCGAGAATATGAGCTACTTCTTTAAAGGGTCCATTGAGGGTTTGGCATTGGCAGCATAGTTCAGGCATGGCTTTGCCATCCCTCCTCTAGACAAAAACCTTGACATGCAGTGTGACCTAGAGAGGCACCACGTGCATCATCATCCCTTCTCTCTGCTGGGTTCTTGTTCCTTCTGCCAGCCATATTCTTGCATCTCTTGGTGCAGCTTCAGGGAGTAAAATTTCTGAGAGTCAAGGGCTTGTGGAAAGGATGGAGGAATTATGGATCTGCTGTGCCACTTCTGTACATGAACAGGGGGAAAGGTGATGGGGAGGCTGTTCACTTCTTTAGTCATTGATATGGAGAGATAGTACAGGAACGTAAGGATAAAAGTTCTCTTCTATCTCTGTGGAGGAAGAGGACAGAAGACAAGCCACAACCTGGTCTTTATTTTTTTTAAACACAGAAGGCAGTTTAAAAATACACAAGCATATGCAAGATGCGAACTTGATGTGAAATTTTAACTAATATTTCTAGTATATTATTCTACAATGTTTGTCCAACTTAACAACAATTCTGTTCACACCAGGATGCCAGAATTTCTTCTGGAGTCTCTCCCCTTTATTCTGTTCTTTGTTATGAAACAGATAAAAGCTCTGTAGTTCTTCGAGCAAGTACTTTCCCACAAGCCTTCTGAAATATTCAGAACAAGGATGAGTACATCAGTTTACTAACACGAAACAAGAGCACAATGGTCTCAACTGGAAATACAAGCAGGCAACAGATCTTTTGTTTGTCCTGCAGCAAGATAGTATGTGTCACAAGTCTATGTGCTACACAGAAAAAATCAAATCTGGGCTGTAAGACAGACAATAATGGCTATGCTACAGGAAAACGTGCATATAA
This sequence comes from Oxyura jamaicensis, assembly GCF_011077185.1. Lineage (NCBI taxonomy): Eukaryota > Metazoa > Chordata > Aves > Anseriformes > Anatidae > Oxyura > Oxyura jamaicensis. The sequence continues at coordinate 197,642,399 of NC_048893.1, read as the reverse complement.
AATAGATGCATTATTCGTTGATGTTGAATGTCTTAGCTCTTACTAAGAACAAGGTCTGCTTCTTCTTAGCAGCTTGAGTTGTACATAAAGCTTGAAAACAAGACAAGACCTCCAGTTAGTAGAATAAGTGATAAAAAACTGTCAACGATTTTTTTTTAATCCGTGGTTTGCATTATTAATATTTAGCCTCGCTATGTGATGTAATCTAATCATAGAATACACCCAGACACTTCTACACTTCTATTTTTTTAATTTATTTTTAAAAATATTTTTTTTTTATTTTTTTTTTTAACAAACTGTCTTCAGTAAGGAATGCAATTTGTTATCACATACTGCCTGATGTGTTGTTATTCATTTATATTTACGTGAATATTAATGGTTTAATGCTATTATACAAGAGTATAATACTGAAGTTAACATTTACTGTGTAATTTATTGGGGCTTATCTAACACACTAACCATTTTTGAAGTTCCTCAGTTGTGAGAATGCAACATAGGAGACCAGTCATTAGACCTCAGGATTTTCAATTGGAATGATTTTTCCTTCCACAGAGCTTGCATTTTCCTTAGAAAATACTTTTTTTTTTTTTTTTTTTTTCCAAATGTTGTGTATCAAATTGATAAAATATTGTGGAAAGACTCAAGCTAGTTAAAATCTGATACAAATAGTGAATGTTGACTGAAATTTGTAAAATCCAAAGTTACATTATGGTGTAATTGCAAATAGCACATGGCCTCTTGTATTGAACATTCTGCCTGAGAGACAGTAAGAATTAGATTGTTAACATTATGCTTTACCGTTTTACCTTGTGCTCTCAAATTATCTTGCGTTTTACGGTTAGTATATTTTGCAGAACAATTAGCACCTAAGTTATTTTAAGTCCCTGAACTGTGTATATATGTATTTAAAAAAATAATAAGGAAGATCAGGGGGAACTAATCTCTTCATTATAGTTTTTTTAATGAGGAATGAAACCTGATATTAAACACAAGAGATCAGCTGAGCCCTTTTTTAAGAGATCAGCATTACCGAAATCAAAATGCTTTAGACACATGTAGAACAATCAGATTGTTACTTCTGCTTTGGTGTTAGTTAAACTGCTAGAGACAATAAAAGCAAGAGAGACTTGACTTTCTTTAACAAAAACTTTTCTCTATTCTTCCTTGGTCATACAGTCATTCCCAGCACAGCACTGCAACGCGGCCACCCACAGTGAGCTTGCAGCGGACCATATCTGTGGAAGGGTAAGATGATTCTCTGTTGAAGCTGCCTGTTGAGCTCTCAGATATCCCTAAGACAGTCGTTGAACTCCACACCTACATACAGGAGTTAACAACTTGTGTTGTTGCATACTACGTTGCATACATCTCTCAATGTCTGTGAGATGCAGAAATAGATACTTTCAAATTAGTACTGACCCTTTTTAGATATTCATATTGAAAAGTTTGGTTTACATGGAGACAAGAATATCTGTCACATATCTCAGTATCTCTTCATCTCACTTGACAAAAGTCAATATTCACATGTATTAGCTGTAAAATGGTTGCCATTAATCATGGGAATTCCCAGTGAAGTCTTACTCTGTTTTCTTAATACATGCATGAATTCCTTTTGGCAAAGCAAACGGTGTCCCAGACTAAGGCTGAAGAAGTACTGATAGAGAATAATAATCCCATGCTAGTGTACATCTGTGTATATTATGTGTTAATTGTAGAAGCATCATTCTGAGTACTTAGCTGGCTCCACTTTAACAGAAGTAATTGGGTAAAATATGAATAATTCATAACTGCAGTTAATATTTTTGCATCTTTATGATATTAGAAAACCTGATATTTAACACTGAATCATTTAGATTTTAGTTGCTCTGACTGGTGTAGTTTCCAGAAAATGTTGTATTTATTTCTCCACTCCCATAGAAATGTAGAACTGTCTGAAGTATTTTGTAGGCAATACTTATCATGGACTACTCTTAGGTCTTGTTTCAAAGATTTTCTTTGTTATAATAAAAGTGGGAGTCCAAAGTTTCCACACAGGAAAGGTGCCATCTTGCTTGTATTTTATGTTGCAACCTCACTGTGATGCAGTGAGAAAAGAAAACAGCACACATGTAAAATAATCCACTCCTAAATAAAGCCTGAAATGTTTTCCCACGTTTCAACATGAAATATTAAACAAACAAACAAACAAAAGAACAAATCTAATAACAATTTTATGTTTGTATCTAAGATGGGTAAGACTGCTTTATTAATTTTCCATTGAAAACAAGAATCAATAACGAAATCCTTGTAAGAAAGGCCCATATGGCTTAAGAGCTTTTATCTGGAAGGTAATTCTATAAATGAAGGCCTTCTCAGCGAGCCTTCTAGCTCTAAGCAGGGATAATTTCCAAGTCAGAGATGGTTTCTCAAGGTCTTTTTCTAGTGAAGCTGAGACTATCACCAAATGTGGAAGTTACACAAGCTCTGGGTAACCTCTGTCAGTACTAAAACACCCTCATTTTAGTTTAATTTTAATTTTAATTTTCTTTCTCTCTAATGAGCAAAGAAAGACAAACTCTGTTCCTCTGCCTTTTTCTCAAACCAATTCACGAGGAAAATGATGTTAGAAAGTTAGAAATAAGAAAAACTGAAAGAAAAAAAAAAAAAAAGTTTGCTAAATTGAGATTTAGGAAAATAAATTCTATTCTGACTTGGTCTACTGGACTCCATAATAAGGAGGTACCCCACAGGCTTAAATTGCCATTGAAATTTGGTAATCAATCTGTCTACATGAATTTTTAGATAAATTGCAAAATCTGCACTGGCCACACAGACAGTTTGCATATATTGTGTATGAATCATTAGAGCAGGGGAAATCTGCAATTGATATTACAGGTCTCCTGCTGTTCAGGAGGTAGAAGAATATCTGGCTTGTAATTATTACTAATCAACTTACACTGAGTCATATTTCATTTCACATAGGAAAGTGGGACTGTTAGCCTATTACACTGCTGAGCAAATAAGAGTAATCAGCTCAGACCTAAATATTTCATTATATTAAAGCTCAATTTATTTTAATGTTTTTGTGAAGTCCATGCTGCTAAATAAGTTTATAGCTAATACAATTTGAGGTCAAAACAAAGTTATTTTTTTCTTTTAGGAACAGGGTTTCCATCAGTAGAGTCCTGTATTTAGGTGACTCATTATATTGCTTTTGAGATGTGCTTTGTAAATGACTACTTTACCTGGAAGGCATCCCTAAAATACACTGAGATTTCAGGCCAGCATGCTGGCTCTGTGTGACTGACTGTGTAGGCACTGCAGTAATACAATTAGTTGGTTCTCTGAAGGAGAAATGAAATACTGGAGGGACAAAGAAATTCAGGTGGAATTGCATTCACTGGCATTTATTCCTTTCCACCTTGTTGAATATGTGCTAATTGAATTGGCTAGCACAGATGTTTTAAAAACTTTAATCAATTATTTTTTTGAGAGAATGCTTTTGTGGGCTTTATGTGTAGCAAAAATGAGTATCAAAGTAAAAAAAAAAAAAAAAGTTTCTAAAGCCTAAATTTTCTTTATATTCAAACCTTCTATTCTTCACGGTTTAATAGCTGTACATGAGGTGAACAGATTTATTATGTCTACAAAGGCATGAACTTCACAGGTGTCTGATGTCATTGTTAGTGCAATCCCATTAGTAACTTCTTAAATGGTTTATCTGCATGGTTTAAAAACAAGAAAACTATAATGTTTAGATTTGAAAATATTCTTAATCTGAGTTTTTTTTTTTTTTTAATGGTTTTAATAAAAAATTTAACTGTGAATATTCAAAATGGGAAAAATACTGGACAAAAACTAAAACCTGTTACCTGGAAATCCTTCTGTATTACTCACAAATCCATAATGTTAGTCCTAGTCCTTTATAATAGCAATTCTGTCTCCAGTTGACATTCAGACTAAATTTTACTTAACATGCTGCTGTTTATACCAGCCAGCTACTCTGCTGAGCTGCTTAGAAATTGGGATTTGAACTTTCATCAAGAGCGTTTTATATATAAATGTTAATATGTAAATAAACAGCATTTTAACCAGGACTAAGGGTAAGAACTTTTATTCTGAACAGAACAGACATTACAGACAGCTTTGTGTTTCCAAAGTATTTTATATAAAGTAATTCTGGATGCTTGCTTCTGATGTACTGTGTATTGATATTTCGAAACATGGCTTAGAGGCATTGCTATTTTTAGGTATTCTCTTAACCTTTGAGTGCCTCCTGTCTCCTGACAGTGTGATGTGGTTGCCTATTGCCATTTCCATCTCATCTAGCTTTGCTTACAAGCTGAAAAGCTGGAGTGTTCATGGTAAATAGAGCTATGAAATGGCAATAGCAATAGTTTATAGAAAAGTGATTTCAATACATAAAAAATACATTTAAAACCAGGATGCATAGCAACCTTTTTAGTATGGGTATGGATTGGGTATAGCAGGTGGAACAGAAATGCAGATTTCTGAATTTTATTATTATCATGTAAATAATGCACCTCCTAGATCAGGGAAGAGAGAGAAGTGTTTATGTGAGGCTATGTATACATGAATAAGCACACTGGAATAATTATCTCCCTTTCAAAGCTGCAGAGCATATTAGTTGTCCAACATTGTTTCTGTAGAATTCATTGAAATTTTTCATATCTAGGAGATGTACTCCTATGCCTTTGAGGTAAATGTCAGGCATTGAGGTAAAAATACAGACCAGTTTCACTTTTCAGATAAGAAATTATTCTGGTATGCCAATTCCGTCTTGCTAGCTGTAAGCAGAAAACATTGCCTGGTGTGCAGTCTTTAATTTCTCTACAAAGGACAAAATGAAAGACTACTAAAGTCCAGAGGGGTTCCCACAAAGCAAATAAAATTGCCCATATATAAGTCAGTGCACTCATGCATGCATCAGTCAGGTTGAAGCCAGGCTCCCAGTAGGTTCCCTCATATTAAATATACTTCAGAGTTTGACAAGTTAGACATGATGTTTGGAAAATAAATGCATAAAAAAACATATTCAGTATTAAAGTTAGGATAAAGTACTGCTTCTACAGCTAATGCCAACATTCAATCAACAAGAAATGCCAACGAAACCACAGTCAATTAACCTGATAAAGTACTTTTTCAAGCAGAATAGGTCACTATAGCAAGCAAATTTATATTTTGTTATGTGATCTGATTCAAGATCATACAAGGCTGAAGGTTTAGTTGCTTGCATATCAACACTTAGCAAAATGAGATTACAAGTTACCAATCAAGTGCACATTGAATAAAAACGCTTGCTCAGCACATGGCCAAAATAACATCTGAGTGTAAGAAAGCAAAGTTACGCCTCTGGACTGTGATGTTCATTGTGACAGCAAAGGGTAAAAAGAAGATTTCCTTATTTGTTATTTTCAGTCATAAATGTAATCATTATAATAACAAAGTCATGAATTGGGGATCAGACAACACTGGGTCAGGTATAACACTTCTATGTAACAGTAGTGGGGCTGGAGAAGGGAAGGGCTGCCTGCTCCCTGCTGCTGCCAGACTGCAGTGTTTTGGAAACCTCACAATAAAGGTAGATCAGAGAGAGGGCTGTGGGCAGTTCTGTCTCCTGTTGTGATGGAAAGATTTTGCCTAGCCTAAGAGGGAAATAACAGAGGAAAAAGTAATAGACAAGATGCTGCAGAGATGATACTGCAATAAAACAATAGATGAAATCACTACAGATAGTGTTTTTTTTTTCTCTAAATTGTTGTGAAGTAGTTGTGGAAGGTATGAAAGAAAATGTGAATAAGCTAAGTTTTTGTTTGTTTGTTTGTTTGTTTGTTTTCTGCCTGAACTTTAATGGCTTTTAAAAAGGTGTGTGTGCATAATCCATGCCTTCAACCACTTAAGATTTCAAATTCTCTCTTGTGTGATAAATCAGATTTTAAAACATTGTACACACCGGCACCTTCTCTATCGACCATAGCTTTCTGTGTTAAGTGCTATGAGGAAGAATGTTCAACCTATTTGAATTGCCCTTTTCAGGTCCTTCCCGTATCGGTGGCCTTTGGCTGTCCAAAATAAATGTGCAGTTATTTATTAGATTTTTTTAAGGTACTAGAGGAAAACTAAAAGTATTTTATTGAAAAAGAAATGGCTTGATTAGCCAACTGACTCTAAGCAGGCACAACTCAGTGCTCACACAGTGAATAGACACCATAATGCACAGGAGAAGGGTACTTTGATCCTGAGATATCCTTTCTTTGCCATGATGGACTATCACTAATGCATAACCTTAGACTAGTATAATTTCACTTTACAATTTTCTTTCCTTCTATTTGCTACTTGTAAGTAGCGTGAACACTTTGTCTTGAATTATTACAGAATCATAGAGTCATCTAGCTTGGAAAAGACCTTCAAGATCACCAAGCTAACCATCAATATGACCTACCAATTCCTGTCCCTAAGCCACGTCCCTCAGTTCTACATACACACATCTATTAAATACCTACAGGGAAGGGGACTCCACCACTTTCCTGGGCAGCCTATTCCAATGCTTGACCACCCTCTCATGAAGGAATTCCTCCTCATGTCCAATCTAAACCTCCCCTGGTGGAACATGAGACCGTTTTCTTTGTCCTGTCATTTGTCACTGTGAGCACAGTGCTTCGCATGGAGGGTGTTGCCCTAATACAGGCACTGCTGGGCTTTCTATGGTATGTGCTACAGTAACACCAGATCATTGTGTGCATTAATGGATGGATATATGATGTCAATATTCTCTGTGAAGAAAACAGCATTTTTGAAACAAGCAAACAACAATAGTAAGCCCGTGGCCAAAGCAAGATCAAAGCCATATTTCTCAGTCCCAGCTCACTTGGGATACCTCACTGATGATATGTAATTGACCAAATCTCTATGGTCTGATACTTGAAAGTATCCAGTGTGCTTAAATTTCTGTAGATGGTCCAAAAAGCACAAAATCTTTTCAACACCCCAATTTTATAGATGGTGCAAAAAAAACAGAAAGGCAGAGATGTATCAGTGTGATATGAATACTAAAACTAATACTAAAACTATTCTTTAATGTAGCCAGCAGCACAAAATAAGCAAATTGAAAATAGATTTTATTTCAGTTAGCTATTATAAGAATTACTTGTTTTCAGAAAGCTCTTGCCCTTCATTTATCAGTCCAGTTTTTAATCTCCTAAATTAAATCTATAATTACTGTGGATTCAGAATCCAAAGGAGAATGATAGAGAAACTCACATTGTTTTTGTCATTCTCTTACTATAAAAGAGTAAAATTGATCAAAACAAAAATTCAGTACAAATATAGTAGATACAAAACACTTATCTGTTTCCAGCATAATGAGCAAGTACAACAAATATAAAGCAAAATAAAAATAAAAATAAAAATGGTAAGGAGGAAAAATGCCTCACTGTTTTGACTTTTTAAAATTGCATTTTTCTGACAGGAGAAATTTCATTAAGTGTTGAAGTTTCACCCACTCTGATTTGTTGCTACTTATTGGTTTCAAATATTAATTTAATAATACTTTGCTCTTACATCAGGCCTCCAATTTATAATGTGCTTTACAGAATCAGATCTTCTGCATTCCCTGAAGCAAGTCCATCCAAATTGATTCTCCCATTGATTTCTGAGCTTGTAAATTTGTGTGGATTGCAGCACTTCATTTGCTCCTTCACTCCTTGTTATGATTTCTGGCTCTGTTATAGTTAATCTCCGTTCTTTCTCTACATTTTTTCTTTTTAATTCCTTTCCTTTTCTCCATACAGATGTACTCTCTCATTTTGTCCTGTTCTCTCTTTTCTTTGCTCTTGTTTTGTTTCAATTTGTTTTTGCCTTCTGCTGCCTTCTGTCAGTCCAGGGATGTTTTCATCTCATACTTCTTTCTAATTTCTGCTTGATTTCCCCTGCTGCTCTTCTCTGTTTGTATTTGGTACAAAGCTGCAGGAGGGCATAATACATGCGCACACAGAATTAAAGTGCTAGTACGCTATGTTAGCACCTAGAAACTTACCTTCAGCCTTATTTATCACAGAAGAAATTGTAAAAGTGGTAAGTAGTTAAAGCTGGAGTCAAAAGCATACATTTCAGTTAGACTTTTCCTTTTTAGTAGCTACAGAGTGCCACCTATTGTCTTAGAACAAAGCAATGTACATTTTAAATAAGTTACCCTAAAATTACCTTTGCCTTATTTGCTGTTTTCTCTATAAGACATGTTTTTAGTGAATGCATTTACAGGAAGAAATCATCATTCACGTGTGAAGTTACTTTTCACTTTTTACTCTCTCATGACCATGTCTTCTTTTAGTCTTCAGTTCCATTGCTTCATTTATGGCATTTACCTGCACTCTGTCTGGAGTCCCTTCATGTGTATTGGAAATACATTAATAAAAAAGTTCAACAGAAGTAGAAGATATTTTCATAATGTTGCTTCCCAAACATTCAAGAAAAATTGGAGCACCTATTCTTAGATCTCCTTAATAATTACATTGAGATGACTATAACATTCTATGCCAGGTGACTTATTATCCACTCCTTCGAAGACAGGCTGAGGGAGCTGGGGGAATTCAGCATGAAGAAGAGAAGGCTCCAGGGAGACCTTACAGCAGCCTAAATGGGGCTTACAGGAAAGCTGGGGAGGGACTCTTTTTCAGAGAGTGAAGTGATAGGACAAGGGAGAATGGCTTTAAGCTGAAAGAGGGTAGGTTTAGATTAGATATAAAGAAGAAATTATTCACTCAGAGGGTGGTGAGGCGCTGGCACAGGTTGCCCAGAGAAGCGGTGGATGCCCCATCCCTGGAGGTGGGATGGGGCCAGGCTGGATGGGGCTTTGAGCAACCTGGTCTTATGGGAGGTGTCCCTGCCCATGGCAGATGGTTGGAATTATGACCTTCAAGGTCGCTTCCAGCCCAAGCCATTCTGTGGTTCTATTGATCCTCATCTTTAGCTTTATCATAATTAAGCTTTTCTTTGAGTGTGCTTAAAGCATTGACAGATAACTCATTTCTGCACTACTCTTTAAGAGATCATATGCCAGTATTGTAGTTTGTTTCGTTAAGCAGTAAAATGTCTTTCTTTAACTCCATAGAATGCTACAACCCTTTATTATCAGCACAAGAGTGGTTTTGTTTGTTTGTTTGTTTGTTTTTCAGACTCAGTTTGTTATGCAAGTGTGTATTATGATGTATTTCAAAATTCTTGTTTGTATTTATGGTATATACCTTCTATTTTTGCAGCATAGTTGTGGCTAAAAAATATTTCTATGATGATTATATGCTACACCTGTGCATTCTTGAATCCACTTTTCAGATTCCACAAGATAGTCATATATGAAAGAAATACGGAGGCAAGCTATGGCTAGTAGTCTTTATATAGCCAAATTTGAGTCATGACCAAAATTACCTCATCGGGCTAAAAAGCAGGAGCCGAAACCATTGTGTTCTAATCACATCTTCTGACATTTCCCCATTATTGTTTGAGCTTCCTCTGAACATAATCATCCAAGAGCAGAATGTGAAATTTGCTGTCAAAAGGCCAAAATTACAAAACAGCACTGACAGCATTTTAGGCATAAATCTGCTGACTTGATCAGAGGCAGGGATTAATAACTGGGCCAACTTTCTGTTGAGCTGCACAGCTTAGCATTCAGTAGATACCCAGTTGTATTGACCTACTTTTGCCCATAGCACTAGCTTTCAACTTTATGATCCAAGTTGCCTGTCATGTGTAAAAATACTCAATTTCATTTTGAATGAGAACTCATCTGATTTCTCACCAGCAGAGCACGCATGTATATTTGTTTGACTTTACTGCCTCTTTTTCCTCAATACTTGGGTAAATAATACTGGCAGTAACTAGCTCTCACAAACTGTTTTTGATCTGTAGGACACAAGGATGACAAGTGTCACTATATATTTTTGTGGGTGAAGAAATTGAAGAGGGAACAAATGACTTGCCAAATGCACTCAGCAGCACATGGGCTAAGTGGGGAAGGAATCCATGCTTCCAGCTGCTGTCCTAGTTCTGTTCTAGCCCCCAGGCCACCCTTCCTAATTAAAAACCTATTTAGATTTCTTAGATCTGGATTATATTATGTCTAATCTGCACATAGTTAAGGAGGTGCTAAAAGTGTTGCTACAAGGCAAATCAACAGAAATGATCCAAAAGAGAAGAAACCCCCTATTTATTTTTTCGGTTGGTTCAAAAGAATATGCAAAGTCAAGACTCTATTTTCTCACAGTTGTATTTTTTAAAAGTTGGTGTTGTGTTTTTTTTTCTGACTGTATGTTAATGTTAAGTTATAAAATGGAGGGACATGTGGAGCAAGAAGAATACTTTCAAAAAGGGTTACAATCTCTTTTTAAAATATTATCAAAAGTTTGCTTTATTTTTTCTTTCAAAAATACTAAGCTTAGATATCAGAAAGTTGAGATATTATTTAAAGATCATGATCAAGCCTGGGGTAATACTTGAGCATTAGCATTTGGCAAAGCTAACAAATTCCTGAATTTTAGAATTGAATCTTGTAAAGATAAAGTTGCAATGTATACAACCATAAAACTTAAATCACACCAAATGAGACTTGTCTCTTAATGCATCACTTCTTTCTCTCTTCCTTCCTCTCTTTTATTTTTTAAAACAAAATAGAAATGAAAAAGCGATTAGTATTCTACAGAACCATTATAAAGTACACAAGAAATATAGGATCTTTTTACAGGAAGTATTCTGGAGCACAGCTCTTGAGCTCTCTTATATGGGTGTTTATAATTGTCACTTTGCTAGTAACTTTTATTTGTAAAAATTGAGAATTAGAAGCAGATTCTCTTTCTCTGTGAGGAATCACAAACATAAATGTACATGAGTATTTGCAGAACTGGGCTTCAGATAGACACATAATGATATTACAATGTCTTTTTTTTTTTTTTTTTCTGAAAAGTAAATTGTTAGAGGGATTTGGAATTGTGTAAGTACCAGTAAACATGGTGTCTGCATGTGTATATGCTTGTGTGTGCTTGTGTGTCCAAGGGAGCGACAAATCTGATGCATGGTACATAGAAATCAAGAACTGGAATACCTGGCACACGTTTTCTCAACTACACTGCCTTGATTGCTTAGGAAAGTCTTCTCCTTTGACTGGACCTGAGTTTTCCTGTCAGTAAAATGCATATTATTATGCATCCTTTGGGGCATATTTTCAATTTACAGATGGAAAGTGCTATATCAGATGTAGCTGTTACTATTTCTCGATTTCCATCATAACGAACCACTTTTTAAACAAGTAACAAAAAAGCAGATATACCTCATTCTGGGGCAGTGATAAAGCTGCTATGTGATTTTACAATAGCAAGTTCCTAATAATGTCAAACCAGAGTTTTTTGGAAGATTCTCCTCTATTAGATTGATCATGCAAATGTTATTAGCTTCAAATCTGCCAGTATTAAAACCTCTTGTCATTGCTTTGTCTAGATCTTTTATTTTTTAATTTGTTCATATAGAACTTTTAAGAAAAAAAAGGTACCATATGAAGTTTGATTGCACTTGTATGTGCAGTATTGCTATAAATGAGATTATAAAGTATCTTCAGGGTTTTGTTTTTTCTTTTAATAAATCTATTATTTAATTTAGGGAGGATAACTCCAGTGAAGTGGAATTAATAGAGATTTTTAAATTCAGCCATGAGGAAAAAAAAATGGTTGCTTAGTTGTTATTCTCCAGTTAACAGATCTATATCATTTATTAAATGATTTAGTTAGGCAGTAGCAAGCCATTGTTTCTTAAGCAAAATATGGTATGCTGAAGATGCCTTGAGATGAGTACACACTAACTCTTTGGATGGATAAACATTATCATTTTGTTTCTGTACAGAGAGCCTCGAAAAATCATCCTGCACAAGGGCTCCACAGGACTTGGTTTTAACATTGTGGGAGGAGAAGATGGGGAAGGCATTTTCGTGTCTTTCATCCTAGCAGGCGGGCCTGCTGATCTCAGTGGAGAACTGCAGAGAGGAGATCAAATTTTGTCTGTAAGTATTTGTGTTGTTGGGCTTTGCTGACAGATTGCTTAATCTTGTTCTTTGTCTGTACTGCAAAGGACACATAAAGAAGGCTTCATGGCTTCAAGGTTTCAATAGAAACCTTTTTGGTTTCTATTGTGTGAAATCCAAGCTGGAAACAATTCATCACTATTTTGTTTATTTATTCTTCCTTTTTATACCATTTGTTCAGGGTGTTAGCTGCAATAAGACTTTGCTGTGCTTAATATTACCTACAGTATGGCAACACCACAGTGACGACCTCAGCATTCCTTAGTTTAGCCCATCATCCAGTTCCATTTTGCCCAAAATGCACTACATAGTCAGAAGATATTTCCTAATTTTAGCTTTTCTTTGAGGAGCAATAGCAGGATGAAATCATCCAGGCTGGGGGTGCCATCTAGTGTGCAGTAAACTGCTTAGCAACTGCCCCAATACAATGAAGAGATTAACTAGGTTATGTTAATTATCTCTGTGCCTCTAATGAATTTGATGATCACTCTGAAATTTATTTTCAAATTTTATAGGATAAGAGGCTTTGTAACCTGAGGTTATATTTTGCATATTTACTCTCAGAAACATCTATGATTTTTTCTTTCATGTATGTGTTGATAGCATGCACTTCAAAAACAGCATTTAGGCTCTGTCTTAGGCTCTGTCAAGTAATTGAACATCTGACTGAAACAATCTGAACATAAAGGATTTTGAAGGGCAGTGTAGTTAAGAGAGAATGATGTGTAGAGAATGTAGTTAAGTATCCATTCATATTCTTCTGCCTTACAGAAACAAGCAAACAACAACAACAAACACCAAGAACAGAACCAAAATCAAAACATTATGCAAATTAATATACTTGGGCCTGTTTCATGTAAGGTACATAAATAGCTTTAAGACAGAGTACTGAAGCCCAGGAATTACTCATCCCAGATGAGTAAATCCCCATGAAGCTGCAGTGTCACACAACCCATGAAGCTGCAGTGTCACACTCATTCCCACTGTCATGCTTTCTGTCCCTGACATCTTGTACTGGGGCTGCACTTGGGTTAGTGGCAGGGGAAGAAGGTGGCTGTGGACTGGATGGTTTGTGGCATGGTTATGTGGCAGGTTCCTCGTCAGTGTGTGACTCCATTCAAAGGGGAGCTGGAACTGCTTTTCCTACATTGCTTAGGCATGTCTTGACCTCTGATGTGTTCTATGAATAGTGAGTTTACCTTCTGTATGTTGAAGTTTAGGTGTGAAAAATTGCTTGCTGCTTCTTTGCAATATATGGAAAATCTGGTGAGCTAACACTGAAGGGACACAGTAGCCTGAAACTGTGGGGATCCGCTGTGGTTTAACCCAGCAGGCAGCTCAGCACCACACAGTCATTCACACACTCCCATCACACCCTGAGTGGGATGGGGAAGAGAATCAGAAGGAAAAAAGTAAAAACTTAAGGGTTGAGGTAGAAAGAGTTTAATAGGATAGAAACAGAAGGAAAAATAATAATGACAATAAAAAATACATATATATAAAAGTGATGCACAATGTAATTGCTCACTACCAATTGACAAATGCCCAGCTAGTCCATGAGCAGTGGTCCCCCTGCCCATGGCCAAAACCCAAGTTTAGTTTTTCAGCACGACACCACACGATATGGGACATCTCTTTGGCCAGTCTGGGTCGTTCCTGGCTGTGTCCCCTCCCAGCTCCTTGTGCACCCCCAGGTACTTCACTGTTAGGGCAGCAACAGGAGATTAAAGTCCTTGGCTCTGTGCAAGCACTGCTCTGCGACAGCTAAACATTGGTGCATTATTAGCATTATTTTTCTCTCAAATCCAAAACGTGGTGCATACCAGCCACTATGAAAGAATGAACTGTAAATTAGACAGAACCAGGACAGGATCATAACTCTTTTATCGTGATCTGCTCCTTGCAAATAATTTAAGAGAAAGGACAAGTAGAAGATATTTATGTGCCTTGAAGAGATCCCTAAATACGTTCATAGGGAACTGCAAGAAAACCACAATAGAAACTTACATGGTTATCAGCATGGAGAGATAAGGAAAGCAAATGCCTGTGCCAACAAGAATACAGACAAGGAACCTGAGGAATAGAAATGGAAATTTCCTTAGGAAGCTTATTTCATTTTTTTTTTCTTTGGGTATATGCAGCACAAGAAGGCTGAATAAAAGAGCACTCTGAGATTGGAGCCTTCACAGTACACTGTATTCAGAAATCCAGCAGCTCACATACAATTTTAAAAGTCCATTTTCTTTTATTTTTCAGCAGGCATATATTTAGCACTGTGGGATACCACCAAAGTTGAATTTTTAATTCCACTTTTTGTCTATTTCACAGCAATGTTTTCATAAGTTCTAATTAAACTTACCAGTGTTGCTGCAGCATTTACTTGTCATGCAAGAGTAGTTTGTTTGTTCATTGAACAGAGAGGGATGGAAATTATTACTAAATTGGACTGCATATATTTCCCCAGGCAATCACTAAGTCAGGCACATTTGACTTATTAAGTCACAAATAACTATTATGAATCCATTTTTCCCATGCTCAAACAAAACAAATGTCATACAAGTACTAATTTTAGAGCTGATTAATCTTAGACCATTGTCTGGTGAAGGGTCCTGGACACCTTAATTTTATCAAGCTGCACAGAATAGGTCTGTTTCTCTCTGTCTGTTCTTACTTGTCTCATCCCTCAGAAACACTTACTTCCCTACTCTTTCCCTACTTGTTTCCGTACAGTTTACCCACTTGTTTCTCAGAACGCAACAGATCTGATTTACCAAGAACCAATAATGCACACCAAGTTAGTATACCAAATTAACTCAGGGTTTGTTAAATTTCTTCCAAACAGAAAGCAACATAAATGATTTAAACTTTGGAGACCTGGAATGAATTCCTGATTTTTCTGTCATTTTTCCGTGACCTTGGTCGAGGTGCTTTAGTTTTCAAAGCCACCTTCTCCAATGTAGAAGAGGAGAATCACAGCACTTTCATAATTCATGCTTGTGCTGTAAATATGGCAAAATGTAGACTACTTGAGAGATGTCTATACTTACCTTCAGGTGGGTACCTTAAATAGACTGCAAATACTTGAGTTAGTGAGTTAGTCCCCACAAAGCTAGAAATATGCACTGTCTTTGGGTGACTCACTGGATGCATACGTAGTCCCAGAGTCAGCCTGTAAAGCCTGACGCCCCATAACTTCTTTGCCTCATTTTCTACCTTCTCACTGTTACGTGACAGAGAGGGGTTGTTATGTGTCAGAGTCCAAACATCCTCCAAGGAGCGCTATGACGTATTATGGACGAGTGAAATTTGAGTTTATTTTCCTTAAACGCCACCAGGTGGCATCACAGGCTCAATAATGACAGAAATCTGACAACGCTAAAACCTTAGGAAAAACAGTGAGAGCCATATTTTTATTTTTTTCAGTTAATTGACTGGAAATGTTTAAAACTTATCTCAGAAAGCAGGCTGATATTCCAAATGCTTCTGTGCAAAGAGACAAAATGAGTCATATCTGAACCTTGAAGGCAAATTGAAGAATAATGGAAAATGTTCTCTTTCAAATGGCAAACATTTCAAATAGCAAAAAGTGATTTATAAAGTTACATTTATTAAAAGCTGTTTTTCCCCTCTAAAAAGTGGTGTTTTAAACGCTGGATTCTTCTTGCTATACTTCATTATAGTCTTGTGAGTTCTTACCAAACCAATCATTTTCTTTTTGACTTCCAAATGTCCTTAAAAATGTGGTAATGCGTATATCAGCAAGGTTCACCAGTATGACAGAGTATGTCCCTCCCACTAGGGTTTTCCTGCTATTAAGTAAAATATAAATATTACCAAATAGCATCTTGAATACTAATTGGGATAATGAACTGATTTGCTAGGTTCTGCCTACACACAGATTAGCTTTTCAATCAGAAATGTACAATCCAAACAGAACAGCTAAAAATACCAATGGAAGTATTATTTCCATTTTATAGCAGTGGAAATTGGATGCCATTATGTTAACTGATTTATTTAAATTAAGGCAGGAAGTCTGGGCCAAGACTAAGTTTATATACTGCTTGAACTCTGATCTAATCCCAAATTCTCCATCTGTTAGGAAAATGAGGTCTCTAGTATAAATAAAACGTATTTTTCCTGGATGCCACTCTTGCAATTTGAAATTCCAATTCCAACACTAAAGGATATTTTGTCTATTAAAATAGAAATGGGAACCCAGTGTTGTTTAGTGAAAATCAGTTTGATGAACACAAATGATTTTGAAGAGCCATAAGCATGATGGCCACAGCTTGTACATGTATCCTAACTGACAGAAAACAGTGCAAATCTTAAAATTTTAGAGAAGAGGCACACACATTGTAAGTTTTGAATACATTTTAAGTTTTAGGGGAAATACTGGGAGGGATAGGGGGAGAAATACAGTCCTATTAATATAAATATATATTTATTAACATAATAATTTTGTTTTATAATCTCATATCAAAATACCATAAAACAAAACTACTTGATTTAGATGTCTTATCTTGTGTTCTTCAAAAGCACTTTCAGTACCAGTCTGGCAAAATTCTCGGTATGTACATCTACAGAGCAGAGAGTTAGTTTACCCATGCAAATTCAGAAGCAGAATTAAGATTTACTATTTCAAGGCTCAACACACAATTTACACACAATTAATTAGAGCACATTACTCCTTGAATTTCTTTTTCTCACATTTTTTCAAACACCTTTATGATTTTTCTACCAGACTACATCAAGTTAAGTATGTGTGTAAATGAAAGAATTTAAGTGAATTAATAGCCATAGGGAGGTACTAACAAGTCTTAACTATTGAAATGTTTGGATTTTGTGTCGTTGGGAAAGACTAAATTTCAGATTAAGATACTTAAAGATAGACATGCTTTCTGGGTGTCTATTTCCCATTAAAATCAATAAAGACTAGAGATTGATTCAGCTGGCCAACTATGAGGTGTCTAGAGCAAGTTGAACTGCTCTGTAGTCCTTATTGCTTGTATTAATGGATATCCATTGACTATAAGCTCAAACACTTATCCTGTGTATGCATGCCTATATTTAGGCATCTTAAACTGAATTTCACATTTCATGTGTTCACCTTTACAATATGTTTGATTTTTCACCTAATACTGTGTTTGATTCATCACAAAGAAACGCAAAATGTGTGCCATAAAAACAGTACCCGTTTTATTTTATTCTCCTACAGAAATGCTTTAGTACCTTGTGTCTCACAGTGGCAGGATTAAGTGTGGCTGCTATCCTGAAAGTAGTCAAGAGAAAGAAGAGACTGCTTGCTCTGGAGCAAGACTGCTGCTCCCAAGCAACACATCGTACCAGTTACATTAAGGAGATAAAACATGTTTCCTGTAGAACAATTGCTTAATAAGGGTAGGAAAAAGAGTAGAAAAAGAACAGGTTGCACTGTGAAGATGCAGGAAGTATTCTCCTAATGCTTCCATTTTCACTGGTATCTCACCTGGAGCAAATGAACAAAATCAGACAAATTCTTTGTGATTTTCATCTTGATCTAGCATAGTATTCATCACGAAGTATTCATACATGGGGAAAGATGGTATCTGTTACCCCCTGCTACTTCCTGAGAATCAAATAGCTTTGTACTGGGAAAAGAGCTACCAGAGATATTCTGCAGGGATTTCTGTCACCTTCTCATCTAGTTGATGGTATTATATATGGTTAGTTTGCAAAACTGGTATTTCAGCATCTCAATTCTGTATTACCTTTGGTCTTTCATACAAGATTTTTCCTTGTAGAGGGAGGGTCATCTCTTATATTGATCAGATTTTATCTTCTGTCTGTGCATTGTCCTGCTGTTGTTTTATGTGAGAGGTTTGCTTTTCTTTACGAGCTTCTCTTTCTACTTAGTTCCTCCCACACAACTCCTACCCACCTTCTCACACACATCTGTAACAAAAATAAAATACACTTAAAAAAAAAAATACAATTTCTACTCCAAAGTATGTGCATATAAAGGAGGATAGACCATTAGAACTCTGTACCTATTTATAACAATATTTATGCTCCATTTTGCTGCAGTTGGAATTGACCTTCTGATTGACTTCCCTTACTTTGGTGCAGAGAAGCTTTCAGCTTTCTAATTTAAAATGGCTTTTTGCTCATGGTAAAAGTAGTAAAATTACTTATGGCAAAGAGTACATTTTGTTACCTAGTTACAAAGAAAAAGAAAATGAAAAAAAAAAAAGTCAAATACTATTTAGTTTTGCTTCTCAGATTTTTATTTATTTATTTATTTATTTCAAAATTGCAACTGGCTTGGAAAATATTTGAATCATCTCTACTGGGCCCAATCCCAAAACAGGCTTTATGATGGAGATTGCTGTGGGGCACCGAATCCTTTCTCCATGGAGCATTAGTCACTCTTGTGTAATAGTGTTAGGATTATGACAGGTATTCCCTTTGCCATATAGCACTTGTCTGCAGAGGCACTGACCATATCCTTAGGGTGCTTACTTTCCTGTGGTGTTGAAGATGATGTAAATTTTTTGATGAAAAGTTTTTATAAAGTTATGAAATCTGGGGATGATTCAGAAATGGTAGTAGGTCTCTAAGGGTCCTCCACCTATTTATGTTTACATGAAGTCATCCAGGGGCACAGCATCCTAACCCTGTAAATGATCTCAAATTCACTTTTTACAATGTGTTTATTATCTTCAGATATATGTCCAGTATTTGCTGTCATCATGATAAATCAAAAACATTTCACACGACAACACTGAATCACCGTTACAAAATTTCTGTACAAGAGGAGATTTTTAGAGGTACAGAAGGCAACTGGACACCTAATAAACAAAAGCTGGGTGTTACTGCAAATCTATGATTTTGAAAATCCTCTCTTTTATATATTTAAAGAGGTGGCATCATCATCAATTAACAAAATGCCTTGGAGTTTAATTTCCATGTCAGGAAAAATCTAGCATTCTCCTTGACCATGAAAAATCACTTCAATGAAGTATGAGCTGTGTCTATGTCAAAAACATAATCTGTAACTACTTACCCTTGGATAAGAAAGTTGGTAACAGACTGTTTTTTAGTGCTGTTGATAAATATATATGATCTGATGGCTGGCTAAGTTGAACTTAGACATATTCAACCTCAAAACATGATGCACTTGTTTTGTAGTCAGGGTAACTGGATTATATTGCCATAGAAGCTAGTAGACTTGTCACTTTGGGACTAAAAAATAAAATAGATGGCTTTTGAAAATACAATCTTAATGGAGCTTCTAGGGAGAAATTTACCACCTGTATGCTAGACTAGTATGTGCATTAGGTGACTGTAGAGCTACCTTTTGTCTTTTATTAATCTAGAAATTTGTCTTCCGGATGGATTTCTCTTTTTTTTTCTCTCTCTCTCCCTTCTGTTTCCTTTCTCCCTCACCTTCCCTCCCACTACCTTTCTGTAATATATAGTTTATATTGCAATTTCCTTGGTGCAGGAACTGCTTAAGTCTTTGATATTGCCAATATTCATGATATTCTCATGAATAAGATATGTCTCTTTTTGCCAAGCAGTGTTAGCTATCAGACCTGTCAGTTGTCATGCAAAGATAGCAAATTGGCCTAGACCAGAGCCCATGTATTTTTGCTGTGATGAAATCATCGGTTGCCTCTAAAACATTCATTCTGTAATTGCCTCAATGAGTAGGAATGATCTGATGCCAGACTGCTTGCTCTTCAGCTCCTAATTGTTTAAGGAGGAGTTCACATTCACTTCAAGGATTCTAAATTACAAAAATTTGTTTCAAGATTGTCGAACAGAATTATGTCACATCTGATATACTGAGGATTTGGAGTGAGCTTTATAGCCTTCTATGTAGCCTTAATGTCACCTTCACAATGAAGGGAAAATAAAAACAGAAATTTGAAAGCCAAAATTACTACTGCTGGACAAAATGGCTCCATCCCTGAGTGTTATTCTTTCAGAGATTTTTCCCCAGACTGGATTTGTGTCTTGTGCTTAAACAAACTAGACTCCAGTCATCATTCTGCTCTATTGCCCTGTAGGTTTCATGTTCTTGAGTGATTTAAAAAATGATCCTATGACATAAGATGCATTATAATAGAATTTGGCCATCCATTAAGTATTAAGTAAGGTATTTGAGTGATATCTGCAGTAATTTCTTGGAGAAGATTTTGGGGATCCTTAAAAAAAAGGGGGGGGGCGGGGGGGCAAGAAAGAAAAGAAAGTTATGTATGTCTTTTTGCTGAAGAAGCAAGCCACTGTTAAAAACAAAACAAAATAAAACAAAACAAGACAAAACAAAAAGCCCAAACAACTACTGAATACAAGAGCCGCTTCCTTTCCATTGTTTTTTAAAAATACGCTCTATATTTGAGACTACAGCTCATCATCTATTCAAAGAGTCTGTGACATAATCCTACTCTGTAGAGCCACAAATAAATATGAACATTGTGATTCAGGCAGTTTTAATATTAAAAAAAAAAAAAAAAAAGAAAAAAAAGTCTGAACTTAACAACTGAGCACTGAACAATTCATTTAGAGCTGAACTCTTCACCTACAGCCAAACATTCCAGTTAGACAAGCTACCACGGAACCATTCCAACATTACCTCATGGTCACTGGCTTGAATTCAGTATAGATTTGTTGTGACACAAGACACAAGATGTCATCCCACATCTCACAGGCCATGTTACCATAGTCTGTGAACATGGAAATATGGAAAGCCTGTCAAGCAGAGAATAGGGCAAGGATTTCGGTTTTTAAACTTGCCACTAACTCACTGCTTGGAGTCAGACAAGTTACCAATGCCCTACTGTCTCTAAGCAGCCTCTAATATTGATTTAATTTTTTATTCCAGTAACTGAGTAACTTTTATATATTGGCTTCAGTTGGAATGATTGTTCTTATCATCTTCGAGTTACAAGACACTTGGCAAAATGGAAACCTGTACTTCATTTCAGAAGCACGAGAAATGCAATAATTAGTTCCATTCATATCATTGTTCGAAATTCAAATGAGAAACAAGAACACTACAACATTATGAGAAAAACTAATCAATGATAATTTAGCTATATGCATATTTTGGTAGGAAAAATTCCTTTTAGGACTGTGTGGAAACCAAGATCTATGCTATAACTGCTACCAGCAGGGGAATGCCTACGTGACGCAGGGTGACAGTAGGAGACAAAAATCCAACTGCTGAAAACAGAATTAGGGAGAAAGAGGATTAATTCAGAAAGTCAAGAAAATGAATGAAAGTAGCAGTCATGCGTAAAGTAAAAGTTGTAGGAGGGAGGAGGGACAATCTGGTATTTTATCAGTTTGGAGTAGGAAGATAGTACTAAAGGAGAGTGAATGTATGAAGACAGACTTCGGTGAAGAGTTTACATTGTAGTAAGACCCATGAAATTATGTGGTGGTATATGAGTGCCCAGGAGGGAGGAGGGAAAGTAAATAAAACAGCTACTAGGTTTAAATTTAAGATGTGGTGATGAGCATTTTAACTTAAATGAATATTCCTGGTTATTAAGACTGATGAATATTTTGTATATAAAATAAATGGAAAAAATGTATATTTATTTAAACATTAGATAATAAATAGTGGTCTGCACTATTAGCCAGCATGGTATACATATATGAAATTTTTCACCATTACCAACAGTTATAGGAATACAAAAAGAATACACGTATGCCTCTGATTAGACTTTACCATTTAGCAATGAAATATAATATCATTGATCAACCTGTAGTTGCAGGATCACATTGGTCCAGGTCAGTAATGGAACTAGCTGATAGCTATTTAGTGACCCGAGTGAAGTAAGTTTAAGGTTTTTTTCAGGCTCCTATAAGTCTATGTGTCTTTTTCCAAAGCCATGATTTATTTCAAACCCAGTTTAAACAAATTTTAAGGAATTCTAATGGAAATGAGAGGAAATGGCTCTTAAGCTATCACTGTAGTGAATGATTTCAGTGCAATTACTTTGATTTAAAAGTTTGCCAATCTGGCATCATTCACAAAGACTACAATTACATGGAAAGCACTTCTTCTATAAGAAAAAATTCTGTTTCATTTAAATTACAAATTTAAAATTTACAGTTTGGGTTAAAATATGTCTTTGAATATGGTTAAAGACATAACAGGTACTATTTGAAATGATTCATGTGGTCTGGTGAATCATAAAGCTGGTTGGTTCCTATGGTAAAAGTCAGCGTGTGTAAGACACCACTTCAGTAACACGATATTTATTCCTGCTTTAAAGATGTAGTGCTTTGATACCTCTTTCAGCAGGTTTATCTCTTGCCTTAAACTTGCTGGCAGGAAAAGGCATACTAAATGATACAGCTTGTACCCCCACAGCGTTTCTTGTTTTCCAGACAAAGAAGAATTTCCCTCTAGAATGCCCAGCTCATCAGAGCATAAAGACCAGCATACTAGAGGCAAAAGTCATAATTCTAAGGTAGAAAGACAAGGAGAATTGACAAGGTCACTGAAAGTGCTGGCCCATAAAAAGAGAGAAGGAGAACATGGTATTGTGTCTTCAGTGGAGTCCAGGATAAGGTAAACACCATAACAGCATGACCAAGCTAAGCAGTTTTAACTGGTAGGAATAAAATAAAGGCATGGAAAAAGAAGCAAGAAAAGTGAGAGAAGAGCAATAAAGTGTGTCTGAATATTTAAAACAAGGTAGGCTAGACATTGAAAACTCTTTTCCCCATGTGCATTTCTCCTTTCTATTTCTAAGCATTTTCTTGTCGAGCAAAGCAAGAGCTGGGCTGTGCCAGCAGCTGGGAGCTATCCTCGGTGCTGAGCAGGCCATGGTCTCCAGTTGGAGGTTTCGTGTAGCGAGGAGGTGACAGGTCGCTGCTCAGCACAGGCCTGTACTTTGGCTACAAGCATGAGTTTCTTTGAATTCTTGTAATTTTCGCTGGATTATATCTGTTGTCTGAGCGCTGTGGGACATTGCATAGCATGATTATGCCACCTCCTCATGAGGAAAGTCTTCCCCAGACATGTTCAGAGCAGATCACCGCTAATGCGTGTTTTTTACAGTGTTCCCCACCTTGCTGGAAGACCGTGCTTCCGTCACGTGCTTCTGAAGGGGTGATGCTGTGTATTCTGTTTCCAATGACTAATCAGGACTGCTGGAGAACATGGCTCAGCTTTCCTCTCATCTTTTGTTAATGACCTTGAGAATTCCTAAGTCGATGTGCAAAGTTAAGGCAGGTGAATAAGGTTCTTTGTATTACCTCTTAATGCAGTCAGTGGGAATTCTGGCTGTAAGAGTTGTTCTTATTCAGACTTCTGTTTACTTTTTCAGATGACAAAAACTCTTATTTTATCAGTTAAAAAATAAAAGAATTCAACCACAACTCAAAAAAAAAAAAAAAAAAAATCTGTATTATTCCATGGTTAAAAGGTGCTTTTCTTTGCTATTTACCTTACTCTATAAAAGCAGGTACAATGTTACTGACAGTTCAAAGCAGAAATGAAAAGAACTCCTTTATGTTTTCCTCACTAGAGAAGGGGTGTGTTTTTCCTTTCCTTTCCACTCATCAAAAGATGCCAGGCATTCATTTAATCACTGTACAAAGATGAAATAAGGTAGTTTAAGTAAATAAATGTCAAATAAGACAGATATTCTTCTGGACTTTGCTGTATTTGAATGACCTACATGTGGGCCATGCTCAAGTTAATGTAACGGGAAAAGACAGCCAGACTGAAGTCATAAAATGACACTGTTCAGAATTGAACTATTTTGTGCTAATATGGACTACTCAGATATTTTAAGGGAATATAGCCAGTTTTAGAAGAATGTGATCTATACAAGAAATATATGCAATCTTTCATTTAGAATATGATTTAGCATTTAATGAAGTAAATTGTGCTTTTGTCTGAGTCAATGAATGCAAGGACAATTACTATAATTCCTATGAACTATAGTTGCATTTTTTTTATCCAGATCAGTTTAATTTTGTCTGTAGTTTTAAACTATAATCTTTCATCACATAACTTCTCTTTGTAATCATTTTAACCACTTTTTGTCACAGCATGCAGGAGAGACAGACATCTGTATAAGCTGGAGGCTCTTCTTATTTCCATTATGTCAAATTCATTTAGGCGCTAGGCACTGGAAATTGTGCAGTCAAATTAATTCTAAGCTAGGGCATAAGGATTGTGCAGTCAAGCTCAGAACAAAGTGCTACTTTGCTTATTGTATAATGCTTCTTAAAGGAAGCTAGCCCATTAGAAAAAAAAATGGCTAGCCCATAGAGAAAAAACAAGACCTTTGAATATGCATTAAACTTTCCTACACACACTTGAAATTTTTCTGGTACTTTTGTTTTATTTACTGATTATTCTTGACAAAAACAACATTAAATTAATTGAAAGCAGCAATTGAATGATATTTTGAAAATTGAAATTAAATAATTTCAAACAAACATATCACCAATATATCAATATATCAATTGTTATAATTAAGAACAATATAACAATAACAATATAACAATATAACAATATAACAATATAACAATATAACAATAACAATATAACAATATAACAATATAACAAACAATATATCAATTGTTATAATTAAGATACTGCTTTGGAGGAAGAGTCAAAACAGAATATTTTTTTTACTCTGCTGAAAACTCTTGTTCATTTTGGCCTGAGGGTAAGAATTTGATTTAAATGTGTAAATTAATGGCATCATTCATCCAGATGTAATGTTTTTCAAGAATATGCTCTTTTTCAATTAGAAGTTCTGGGACTTGATTATGTTTGTTTTTAAATATTGGGGAATGATACTTTTCAGGGCAGAAACCGAGTTAGCATTAACTCTTCTCATAATCTAGCAAGTCCAACTAGGTGATAGGAAAGTCCTTTCTAACTTTAACATCTATTATTCTGTAGGAAGAACCTGTCACAGGAATTATTGAACAATACAACATGTAAACAGACTCACACCTGTCTATTTGGCAAAAAATGTTTTATTTTATTTGCAGCTGTGCACCTACAAGAGGGAGATAAATGTTTTGGCAAAGCGGTGTCACTCACTTGTTCAACATATATTTTTTATATACTTTTAATCTTAATGCTTTGTTGGGTTTTTAGTTATTAGGTCAACTATAGATAGGACTATTGTTCTGCAGAGGAAAACCAATAAGCATGTGCTTTGTTTCTCTTTCCTACATTCTTTTCTTTTACCTACAGAGATATTACTATGATTTATTAATGCTTTTTAATGCTTGATGTTCTGTTAATACAACTTTTATAGATCACCACAGTGTTTTCATATTTTGATTAAGAGAGGCTTGTGTTCTGAAGTCTACTGTCTTCAAGTTTAAGCCTAAATAAACTGATTTCTAATTTCTTTTTTTCTCCTTGTAAAACTGACCAGGAGACATCATCCATATGCTTCTCCCCAGCTCAAGAGCTTGGGAATTCAGGAATGTTTCTTTAAGTTTTTCTTAATTCAGTTCATCCTATTGCTTCTCTCTCAGGAGCCTCCTAAGGACTCCAGATAATGAGGAAAAAAGAAAACAAAAGCAAAAATAAAACACACACACATACAAACAAACAAACAAACAAACAAACCAAAAAAAAAAAAAAAAAAGAGAGAGAGAGAGAGAGATAAAGGCCAAGCTTTGAATGAAAGGTGATGGTTTCAAAATTGTCTTCTTCAGAAACACTGAATCCAGGTTGAGTTTCCTTTATGGCATGGTATAGGCACTGTGCTGCCTAAATGATAGAATTCTCTTCAGGCCTCCAGAGACGCCAAAGCTCTGACTAAAGCCCTGAGTTAATGAATAGTGCTGGTAGGCCTTTGCCCAGTATTAAGGGTTATAGTATCGTCACTGAGTAAATGTAGGGCACAAAACCCCTTGCTTCCACAGCAGTCTAAATCACATCTCTTTTTGGGAAGTTTGTATTCTCCACTGTGGTTAAACTAAGTCCTAATTGACACTATATTCATCTTTAGGTATTATCAGTATCATATATTACAATATATTAGATACTTAGTGATACTCAGAACTCTGATTCTTTATTTTTATTTATTTATTTATTTTTAAATGCACTTAGCTATTGCCATTTATGATACTATATTCCTAAACTAAATGTCAGCAATTTAGCAAGTTTCTTGCAGGTGTCTTATGTTAGTCTTACTTCCACCTTTTTTTTCCTTTTTTTTTTTTTGGAAGCTTCCACAAGGCATTTCTGCAGGCGTTGCTTTCAAACCAGAAGACAGGACAACTGAGAACTCTTCTGTTAGACAAATTAGGAAGTCTTTAATCTTAAATTTGCTCAGAATTTCTTTTCAGGTCCATTAGTCCATTACTTATAAGTAAAGATTTTCACTTCCCTGTACACAATCCAGATACAAATTGTAAAAACAATATGAATTTTGCATACTTCAGATGAGAAAAATGTAGAAAATAACAGATTGTATATATCAGCATATAGTGCTTTCAAATACATAAGACAAACGCACTAACATATGGCAATACCAGAATACTGAGTAACTGACACAGCTTGAGATTGTCTGTATGAATGTTAACAACATGGAGACCTATGCATACCTATTCTCACAAAGTCGTTCTGGCACAAGTATTTGCTTTGAATGTTTATTTAGGTATGGTGGTCTTCCAGCCTACACTTCTACTACAAGGTCTCTACCTTGCAATAGGTACTTTGGTGCTCCTTAAAACGTCTCATCCCTGTATATACACTCTCATCCTCTCTCCTGTCTGCTGAGATCACTTTGGTACTCTGCTGCCTCGTATGCCCTTCCTGTGCTGCCCTAGAGGGTCTGAGATACCAGCGTGATTGAAGCAGGCATTACCAGCATGGTGATGGTATTCATACCCTCCACTGTGGAATGCACATATGGACAAAGTAACTCAGAAATTCAGTTATTTTTCTGTGAGGTAACTTAAAATTCCTATGAACTATAGTAGAGAGATTGCAACAAATCATGTTTCTCTAAAATTCTGCATCTTCTATAGTTTTGAATGT
Organism: Oxyura jamaicensis; assembly: GCF_011077185.1. Classification (NCBI taxonomy): domain Eukaryota; kingdom Metazoa; phylum Chordata; class Aves; order Anseriformes; family Anatidae; genus Oxyura; species Oxyura jamaicensis. Next base: position 197,615,307 of record NC_048893.1, on the reverse strand, counting down.
TATTGGAATAATAGTTACAATTCAAATATATTTTTTTTTAATTTTTATTTTTATAAATGAGGAGAGGTCATTAGGTCATTTTTGTGAATGTAATAGGGAGAAATATTAAACAATCATTGAAAGGAGGGGAGGAAAACAATAACTGCTTAGGATAAAAATGTGGTTTTTTTGTGTGTGTGTGTGTGTTTTTTTTTTCTTTCATTGTTGTAAAGGAAAGAAGAGTGGAAAAATGTATTTCCAGACAGGTCTAACTAGCAAAATGTTGAGTCTTATGGAATCACATTTGCAGAAATATTAAACCTCAGCTAGACAGTTATGTTTGTGTGTACCTTTAATGGTTCTATAGCACAAAGCAGTTTTCTGGATCAGAAACTATGGGATCTCCTGAGTTTTGGGTTATTGATATCACAGATTAGCTGCATCTGTTTTCAACTCCTTTGCTGCCATGTGCAAGATAGGGGGATATTTCTAGGCAATAGGAGAAGGAGCGTGTGAAAAGAGAATGGTAGATGGTGTTTCTGTTCTGGCAGTCCTCCAACCAGTGGTTTTTGTTAGAGATGCTCCATGTATCTCCATGTTCGCCTGAAGGTACAGACTGGGCTTGCTAGGTCTGGTAGTTTCCTTGCCTGCAGTATTCTGCAGTGACCTTCTAGCACAGCAGAAAATGTAACCTTTAAATCTTATAATTTAAAAGAAATTGATTGATGAAGAGGTCACCAAAAGTAAACTCAGTAGAGCAGGAAACTCCCAAAAGCAGAGGCCAGATAACAGGGATGGATAAGCATTAAAAACAAACAAACAAACAAACAAAAAAGTTTGCAGATCCTCATGGGCAGTCTTAGGTAACATCCTTTCAGCCTTTCTGAGTTTGTACCTTCACTTCTGCATCTGGACAACCTGATCTTTACATCTATCAGATATTTAAACAAACAAACAAACAAACAAACAAAAACTCTATCTTTCTGTCTAATATTAAACTACTCAGATCTGTTGTTGTTTGCATTCCCTCTGCAGGTGAATGGTATTGATCTTCGAGGTGCTACCCACGAGCAGGCTGCAGCAGCACTAAAAGGAGCAGGGCAGACGGTAACAATCATAGCACAATACCAGCCGGAGGGTAAGCAAAATAATAAACTTAAAGACATATGGTAAAAGATAAGTGCTTTAAAGCCGCCCACTTAAAAGTATGAGGCTGGTATAGACAGTGCTTTTCCCTATCATCAGAGTTATCTGGAATGAAAATTCAAGTGTCAGTTCTATTCCTAAGTGACTGTGTTTTTGTCACAGACTTTGCTTTTAGAAGTATTTTATACAACTATAAGATCTTTAAATGTGCATACAATAAGACAGTAATCAATGTTTACTTGATCAGTTTATTTTTGTCACTGCTTATTCTACGTTCTTTTCTATTTTCCTCTGGAGACAGATAGTGCAAAAGAAAAGAATGAACAGAAATGCCAAGAAGATCTGAAGCTGCTTCAGACAGCCAGATCAGAATTAATCAAAGATAAGCTCTCCAGCCAAATGCATAGAGCCTCCCTCTACTATCATTTCATGACTGTGTCCTTCTATGTAGAGGGCAATTAGCCCCGGATGACAAGTATTTACAAGAGAAAATGGTAGCCTTGTAAATAAAAGCATCAACAGGAAATTCAGCAGGAAATAAGACATTCAGGGTAGGATTTATCCCATCCAGGAGTATTAGTTTCTGATAGGAGCTAAAGATAGTTTTTCCCCACAGTAGTTGTCAGTGTGAAACATTCTCCGTGAGAGTTCTGCACCTACAGGTGTCCGTGAAGACTTGCTGACACCATTTAATCAGTTTTCAGTAAAGTAATTCTAACTAAATTCAGAAGTCCAGCTATGACCTGCGAACCCTAGTTGTTGATTCTGTATAATTGTGCCCTGCCTAGACCACATGAAAGTCTCAGAAAACACTTGGTAAAAACACACTTAGAAACACTGCATCTCTAAAAATAGATTCACTAGTCATTTTTTTCAGAGACACTGGGGAGATGAATTATTCCTGCCAGAGTTTATGCAACATGATACCTTCTTTTGTTTTTCTGAGTCCTGATGATAGCACACAAAAAGAAAAACATCTTTTATTTATCAAACTTAGAATTGTGCTTCAGATCTGGTATCATGCATCCATTTATTTATTTATCTGCACTTGAGTCACCAAGCAGAATAAATTAGGCTGTTATAAGAAATGTGCAGATGAGAGCAAATGAAATTGCAAGTGCCTATCTTTAGCTAAATAAATGGAACATATTAATACAATATATGTTAGCAATAATCAGAGTTATTTCAGAGAAAAAGTATTGAAAAGGAATTCCATGACAGATAGATATCCACACTGGATTCTGAATAAAGCCATGCCCGTTAGTTGCGGCAGTCTTGTTTGCTGTCTAGTGATTTTATATTGCAATTATCACCATGGTGTCTGACTACTTGTAGCAATCAGTGGCATTTCAGATTTGTTTTATGCCATTGTTAACTCACAAAGCATGCACTGTTTGACAGATTTTTCCTATTATATTTGAACTTTTAGTCGATGTACTGTTCCCCTACATTCTACCCGCTCTGTCCTATGTCAAATTCAGTTTTGGTGAGCATGCAATTCAAATGATGCTGATAAAATCCTTCAAGTATTATACTACATATTTATTCCATTTGTTCGTATATTGATGCTCCATTCCCCCAAAACCCTGCTGAGGGCAGACTAATCCCAACTGCGTGACTTGTCTGCGAATAGCCAGTTTTCTGTTTCATCCAAATCATTCAAGACACTCTGAAAAGAGTGGAGCTGGTGAAGAACAGAGCCTGAAAGTTAGCTTTTTATATGAAATGATTTATTTTTTTTCAGGTAGTGAGAACACTCGGTAATCATCCAGCATGTTGTATCTTGCTGCTAAATTCTTTCATTTTATCCTAGAATGCAGGTTAACACAAACCGTGTAGACACAGATGTGAAATGAAGTTTTTCTTAAATAGATCCCTAACGGCAAAGGAAGATGAAACATGCTGTAAAGCATTGTTTAAGTAGCCTTCACAGAAAATTACTTAGGCATTTACAGATCATACATAAAGACAAACATTCTATGTCAGTATAAATATTTGTTTTATTTTAAACTTCCTGCACAACTCTTTTTCTTCTTTATATGAAATTTACACCTGATCTCTTATTTATCATATCTTATCTTGAAGCATAAGAATGCAACACAGTCTTAAAATACAGTCTTAAAAATGCACAGCCGTGCTTCCTTCAGGGGCTCTGCATTTGGAAATGATTCCCAAAAAGTGCCTAAGTAGAGTAGACTTGTAGCTTGATTTTTCCATGTTCATATTGGAAGTGAATTGTTACTACAGCCTCAGTTGTTTTGGAATAGACATGGCAAACATTAACCAATACAATTTTTATCTTTTCTAGCTTATTTAGCCTTTAGAGCTTGTTTCAAACAAAAATATTCAGTGAACCTTTATTGATATTGCATGTATTAAGTGATTCTGATTTAAGTACCAGTCAATACTATAAGCCAGCTGATGATTAGCAATTAAAATGGTTAGTAAGGAAAGCTTACTTTCCAATAATTTAGTTTTTATGCAGTAAAGCAAAACTTACTTGCGCTGGAAATAATGCCTCCAAAATTATATCATCAAGTTTGTCATGCAAAGAAGATGAGGTGAATACTATAGAAACAACTTTCAAATTTATATTTGACTTTCCTTGTTTCAAACCGTCAAAAGTTTATCTAAACTTATAACACCCCTCACATTTATGTATATAGACTTGGAAGCAAATCTCATGACAATGGCAACTCCTGCAAAAAATCTAGTGCTTGCCATCAAGTTGAATAGTTTTTTCTCTTAATACTATGGCATTTTGGTTTGTCATCCTGTCTGGAATAAACAAATGCAGAGACTAGCACAGTCAACATATAACAGCATCACCGAATTTTTTGAATGCTGTCAGACTTGTGGTTGGTGATGGCACTTATCTGAACCACACTGCACTCACATGAAAATGGTCCTGGAAGTAGGAGAAAATTCTGTAAAAGAGTATGGATACAGTGAACAAAGGGAAAATGGAAGATACAAGCAGGGATTTGCATGACAAGGAGAAGAATGGAAGTACAACCGATATTACAAGGAACCAAGAACTTCTCATTCAGCTCTTCTGCTCTTTAATTCCTGTCTTCCACATGTACACTCACCATTTGTTTTTCTCTCATATCTCTGAGAAATAAAAAAAGAGACAAAAGAGGAATGAAAGTCCAAACAAATGCAAATTACATGAATTGTTTTTTGGCAAATTTATCAGAAGCAAGAGGAAAAAAAATCAGAGAGATTAAAAATCAGACCTCAACAGTGAGACTATGTTCATAGATGTAGGAACAATGCCCATCATTCTGTTGATTTTTTTTCTTTGTTTGAGTAATTCCTTCCTTTTATTTTTAAAAATTAAAATACCTGTGTACTGTATCTCATGTACACATATATTGTGTAAATGAAGGTCCAGTAATGTTGAGCCTTCTTACCTCTGGTTATCCTCGTGAGTGTTGAGGTGTGTATTCAAAGTACACAAGCAATCCTGCAGGCTTCAAAAAGATGAATTCTATGTATTCATGTATTGCTCACTTCTTCTGCACAATATTGAACTGAAATTAAAGAGAATTTAAGGACCAAAAGCTACTTAGAACAAAATTAGAAGGGGAACCAATCCCTCATAATTAGTTTTGCTCTCCAATTTTTAATATTCTTAGAAGCAATTTAACCCTACTCCTAGTCTAGAAACTCTCACATTTCTTTTAAAGGATTGTACAAATATGAAGCTAGTGAGTATACCCTTTCCTTCTGCAAAATAATAGCATTATCATAGGGTGGATCAGTGTGCTCTTATTAAACAAATATTTTCATATTAAAATGGAATATATAACACATAGGCAAACATTTTATACATTTCCGTATTTTTATGTAGGAAATATTTTGTTTTTAATGGCAAGTGTTAAATAACAGTCCAATATAGAAGTAATTAAGGAAAAAAAAGGAAAGAAAAAAAAATTGTCAGTGACACTAAACCACTAAAAATGGATTAAAAATGAATTTAAGTTAAAACAGAGACAATTTGTCCTATAAGATACAGTTTGGGGGTTGGGGAGACAGAATGCTGGGAGACAGACTCCTACTGAAAATGCTAAAAAGCTTTATTGCAAATCTTAATCTCAAATGTTCAAATTCCTTCCCATTACAGCACTGTGAAAAGGATAGAGTTTAGTCCTCAGATTTTTGCCAAACATTCAGTACCAGTGGTCTACAAGCTGCACTGTACTGCATTGCAGTCTCTCTGCAGTTATTCCTTCACAGCACTCTCTGGAAAACTGTTAAACCGGTCACAAGTTCCAGGTGCTTTCAATCTTTCAACCAAGCCAATTAACTTGCTTTATTAACATCTGGCATATAGGGAAAACATTCATTGATTACCTATTGATTACACCAGCTCATAATGAAGAGGTTGAAAAGTTGTTACAAGTGAGAGAATTTCTGCTTTATCACCTTTGGAGCAAGCTGGTAGCTGCTTGCTTGGTATCACTGTGCTCAGTCTGCTGTGCAGTGAGTAACTTTTAAGTTAGGAAAAGAGTATCAGATGGAGATACTGTGATAGGCAGCGTCTGTTTTTGAAGGCACTAGCTGTGGGAATTATTGGAGAGCTGCACTTACCATTATAAGCATCTCATGGCAGAAAATATAATAAATTCACTTTTCAGTTCTTTTGTTCCAGAACCTGGGAGGCTTGCACAGTGCTTTGTAACAGATCTAACTTTAATAAGCAGCATCAGCTTTTACAAAAGCATGCTCCTTGTTTTATGCCTTCCTCAGACCTACTGGTACACAAAACCTGCTCTTAAAATATGAGAATACAAATCCAGAGGTCATTCTTACAGGCCTTTCTTCCTGAGCAGTCATGGATGCTTTTTAGCTCTTACATCCATTTCATTCCCTGCTCCTGCCTTAAAAATATAAATGTTTGTCACCTGTTTTGATACAATGGTCACACACATTCCTGATTCAGGTGTCTAGCCTTTTTGTATGTTAGATAAGTGAGATACAAAATATATAGGAAGAATAATTATCTGTATTTATTTGTTTTTTGTAGATCTCTTATGTACCTTGAAATGTGAATGCTCATGTTAAAGGCCCCTTTTCTCAGCTGTTGAAAACTGATATAGCTTAACTACTTGGATAGTTGCATTACAGCAGTTGGCCTTCATCTAGAAGTCCCTGTATCTAATTGCCAAAGAATGCAAGACATTAAGGTTATATTTTATGCACATGTATTAGAGCATATAACATAATCTAGGAATGACCGTGCTGGATCTGGCCAAAGGTCCATTTGCTGAGGATCCTGTTTCAAACAGTAGCCAACAGATCAGGGAATGAGGAAAGAGCAGGATAAGCATGTAGTAATACTTCCACTGAATGCTGTCCTACTGACCAAAAGGGCTTGAAAATTCTTTTCCTTCTCTTCAGCTGGAACATGTCACCACTGTAAAGATTAATAAAAACAAGAGATGAGAAGTATGTTTCCTTGGTTGTCTTCCTGAAGCTCAGTAAGTGAATTTCATAGAGAAGCTTTTCCATTTTTTAGGTTAAGAGAATATAGAAGGAAGTAGTAACACAAATGAGAAAGCTGGACTTTATGGTAGAGTATACAGAATATATTAAAAAATTCCTTATCTTAGAGTTGTTTTTACCTCTCATTCAGGTAGCAATACAAAGGGCTGCTTCCCTCTGCTAACTTCTTTTTACAGTGGAGTCTCCAACTTCACTGGTTTCCTTATTAACTGATACGGGGGGTTGTTTTGTTTTGTTTTCAAACCAATTTACAGAACAGTAGACTCTTTTCTCCAGCTGATTAAATGTCAGGCCTCTGCCTCCTGTGATTCTCTATGTAGTACCCACTGAAGAGAGACTAGCCAGCCTTCAGGTGACAATGGAAAAACTAGTTCTCCTAATAATTTTAGCATGTAGTGCTTTAAGAGAAGTGCAGCAGTTCAGTAAGCAATAAATTGCTTCTTTGTTGCAGAGATTTCTGTATAAGTTAAGGAGTTCTGCAGTATTACATGACTATAACCCACAACTTGATGTAATATATCAAATCCTAGCAAATTATATTTGAATGCTTAAAATCAAAAACTCTGGCACTTAAACTAATCCTTGAGTGCTCCGGGTTATGTCAGCAGTTAATGTGTGTGGTTAGATGCTGTGATTGACATTTGCTGGTTTTCTTTCTTTTGATTATGTAAATACAGCTTTGGTACCCTCAGGACAAATGCAGCAGTTGCTGAGATAGTCCCACATTTGTCTGGCAGTATAGAATTATACTGTAGGTATAGATTTTGCCTCTAATTACTGTATACGACTGAGAATATACTACTTTTATTTTTTACAGTGTTGGACCAAAGTTTTCAACCTCAGAATTTTATTGCAAACTTTATGCTTTCTCTACCTCATGTGGAGGAAAAAGAAAAAACATGCATGCAAAAAAAAAAATTAAATTAAAAATTCTTCTTAATCACTTCTAATGGTAGCATTTCCTTTTTATTTATCTGAGCAATCCTCACCATGCACATTCCCAGCATGGTTATGTAGTGTACCTTGTACAACATTGAATGTCATGTTTTCAAAAAAGTACAGTTCTATTTTTTTTTTTTTTTTGACTGAAATAACCAATACTTACTATGCATGGAACAAGCCTTAATTTTTTTTCTTAATGTTTATGTGAAGATTCATTAACACTGTGTGTTAGTTGAAGCTTAAAGCTTTTATCATGTTAATGTTATGATTTGGGGTATGTGGGTAATGTAGCCATCCCAGTGTGTTGGACTGCAGTTGCTGCTTCCTTATAGACTCCTGAGCTTGCTCAATGCTCATTTTCATAACTCTTTCAGTTTAAGTACTCTTTTCATAATTCAGATATATTTAGATCATTTCTGTCAACAGGCTTTATGTTTCCTTAAATAGTATATTCTGTAAGGTGGATTGTATGCTGTCCTTTTAATCATTCCTTGGCAGTAATAGAAATATCAGTTTTGCCACTTCAGTGATATTATAGAAACCCTTTCTCTTTTAAATTAATACCCTGGTTTTGTGTCTTTGACAATAGACTGGAACATTCCTGACCACATGCTTGAGTCTCCCTGTAGGGAACGTGTGGGGAGCCACAATAGGGAACATGCACCTGGCATAGTGAGGGGAGCCCAAGGAAGATTTGCTTTAGAACCAGACTGAGTGGAAAATTTTGAAATTATGGGCTCAGAACCCATTGCATTGTTTTTCTTCTCTCACTTCTTTCTTTTTCAATTCCTAATTGTGCTGTTAGTTTAGAAAACAAATGTATTCTATCCAAAAGAGGTATGTTTTGTTGCCAATACATTGCTTCTTTTGATGTTTTGTTTTTTAGTTACTTTCAGTGTCACTTGTATTTCTCCTTTAATTACAGTTAGTTTGCCTGTCCTATTTCATAGCTACTGCTTTTCCAGGTCTTCATGATAACTTGCACAACTTCACATTTAGAGGTTGCTAGGGTAACTTGAAACTCGTCCTGGGTAATTGGGCTATTAAGTCATAAAATCACAGAACGGTTTGGGTTGGAAAGGACCTTAAAGCCCATTGAGTTCCAACCCCCTGCCATGGACAGGGACACCTCCCACTAGACCAGGTTGCCCAAAACCCCATCCAGCCTGGCTGTGGGCACTGCCAGGGATGGGGCATCCACAGCTTCTCTGGGCAACCTGTACAACCTGAGCCTCACCACCTTATAGTAAAGAATTTCCTTCTTACATCTAATCTAAGCCTCCCCTCTCTTAGTTTAAATCCATTACTCCTTGTCCTATCACATGTAAATCACTGAATCACAGAATAGTCTAGGTTGGAAGAGACCTCCAAGATCACCGAGTCCAACCTCTGACCTAACACTAACAAATCTTCCACTAAACCATATCCCTAAGCTCTACATCTAAACGTCTTTTAAAGACCTCCAGGGATGGTGACTCAACCACTTCCCTGGGATACAAAAGACTCTGCAATAGAAATATTTTTATATATAAAGAGTTGAACATGTCTCATTTTAATAGAGTTCAGGATCTCACTTCTAACAACTGGTGTTCTCTGCCTTCAGGTGAATTACTCCATGTAGAAACATGACTGAAAATACAGAACAGTCTATAAACCGGATGAGACTTCACATTATCAACTGATGCTCGTGTGTTTAAGCTAAGACTCAAATAAAGGCCTCTGTACAATCACTGTATCAGTTTATGTCCCCAGATAATACGAATTCTAAGAACTTAAGCTTTCTCTGCAGTAGTCCATGTAAAAGTGCTTAGCAAACAAAATACTTTGGTTTGAAATTAAAAGAGCATATTCTTCTGTGGCTTTCTGGAGAACTGCTCTTGAATATCTTCTAAAGAAAAGAAAAAAAGTATATATGGCTTTCAGATCTCCCCTGTAAGTTCAGGGTGTGTTTGCTCTTGTGTTTAGTTAGAAAGAGACAAATTGAAGAGAGAATCTCTGGTTTCATTTCCCCTGCTTGCAAAACCTCAGAAAGGGCAAAAGAGCAACTATAGGAGAGAATTGAGCTCTGAGGTATTAAAGGATGAAGGCTTCCCAATGCATCTAGGGATTGCAGCCTGCTTGTGGAGGTCTCTTATGCTGATAAAAGCCTGTAAGTCTGACAGAAAGTGAAAGCTGTTATGGTAGCATTGCTAAATATCCCAGGAGGTGACAGAATCCCTCTCTCCAAAGAGGAGACTTCACAGGTGCTCTGGCGAACCTGTGCCAGTGCTCCATCACCTGCATAATTCTTATTTTTAAAATGACACACTGAGTTCCTGACACACTCAGGGATTTTCTTTTAATGATATTGCAGAGCTATGCAAATACAAAATAATTTTTTGTTTGTTTGTTTGTTTCAATTAAATGGGGCCATTGGCTAAGCTTATTCCCTGGGATCTGTCCATAGCCAGTGGAGAGACATATACCTCAACTGTACCTTTGTTTTACTCACTAAACAACATGATCTCAGGGATAATTTTTGAGGCATATTAATACAATCATTGTTTTAATGGTGGGAGAAAAGTTGCAAAATATCATTTAAAAAAATGGTATTCTGGTATAAAATTAAAATTAAAGTGTTTCAAGGCAAGCAAAGAGACAAAGATAATCTATTTATTTGCGTTTTGACAACTAGGTAAATCAGTTGATTTTTACTTGCAACATATGTGTGAGAATGATGGCAGAGCATTATAAGAAAAAAAAATACAGTATAAACTATCTAAATAGAGAGGGAGAAATATGTAAATGGAAGAACTCTCAGCTGCTCCTGAGCACTGCCCTGGCACGCACAGCTTTTCAAATTGTTTCACTTATAACAGCAAACGGTTGCCCTGCTTTTTGTGCCTTCCTGGCTCTGTTTACTGAAAGGGGCAACATAAGAGATATTTAATGAATGTATAAATATTGATTGGGGGTATATTTAATGGATGTGTAATTTTTATGAAGCACAGAAATGCCAGCGAGTAACATGCTATGCACTCACATAAGTACACACATGCACACACAGCCATTGGAAACTAGAATTTGGGGAGTCTCCAGGGTCAGATTTTAAGAGCTGCATGGGATGCTTTCAATAGATTCCTTCACAGCTGTAATGTGCCACACATTCTTAGATTTTGTGTGTGAAGGATAAGAAGCTATACAGTGTTGGATCATACACTTGCTTAGCTGTGCTTGATATAAAACTGATTTTCAGCAAGTCAGTTCATTTTCTCTGCAAATCTTTACTACCTGAGCTACCTGCACGATAAATTCCCCTTTTTCTATGACCTTGATCTATATCATTCTGTCTTATAGCTTTGTTTTTTTCAGTTGACAAGAGAAATAATTAGATTTATATATTTTTTGTCAATCTCAGTACTTTATTAACTGGAGAATCATTGAAAAAAAGTTATGTCATGTCAGCCTCAAAACAAACAAATAAACAAAATCCCTCTGTTTAATATTTATTTTGATTATGAAAACCTTTAGCATGATAGATCAATGCACTGAAGATGCATAGTATCTTTGATTTTAGCCTCCCTCACATCTTTGGATTACCATACAGTGGCTAAGTTGGATACTTAAGCAAAAGCTGAATTAAATCAATATTTAATTAATAAAATGTAAATTGGTTTTTAAAAAATAAAATATATTAACCCTAGTTCAGTATGAATAAGCCTTTAAAGACAGAATATAATTTATCTACAAAGTAATATATATATATATATATCTTTTAACCTGACAATCCTTTTTCTTTTAGAATCTTTAGTATCTATTGAACAGAAGTACTTTTTTTTTTTTTTTTTTTTTTTTTCTCCTGTTTTCACAGTGGAAGATGGTTTCAAAGATATTATAGTTAATACTTTCTAGGCCAGATGTTCAAAGTTAAGGTCCAGAATAGAAATACCTTCATCTGCTGCATTGCTGAGTGATCACTTCTTCTAGAAATTCAGATTAATCATATTTTGTAGCTTAAATTTGGACTTAGAGATCTGGCTTAGTCACCCGTTCTGGAAGGTTTGTTTGGACACCCTGAAGTACTGTTTGGTGACCTCTAACAGTACTGTTTGGTACTGTTTGGTGACCTCTAACTCCTGTTGAAGTTTGCAAGGAACACGTGTCCACCCCCAGTAATAATTATCATTTTTAGTAGTTCCAAGATACTGCATGTTTGTTTTGGAATGGTTTACATAGCATAGCTCAGAATTACATAGAAAATTCAGACTTTACAACCTTCATACAACATGTGTAAATGGTGAGTTTAATTGATGATTGGTGCTGCTTGGTGCTTAAGAATTTTTCATTATCTTGGAGAGAATCAGCATAGACTTTTTGTTGGTTTTGCTTTTCAGTAAATCTTGATCATTATGTTTGTCTAAATCTGGCCCCGAAAATTGAAGTTGTCAAACTCATCAGCTGCTTTAGCAAACGTTGCCACTCATCACTCAGGATACCCTTATGTGGTGCTAAACTATGTATGTGGGTCAGGGCAGGGCTTGCCTTGTGGATGGTGGGATCCATCCCCAGCCAAACTCCATAAACCTTGATAAAATCTTTGTCACTCTGTTAAGGGTGACATGCAACACGTTTCCATGTGTATCTATATAGTGCTTAGGCACATTATAGAGTCCTCCTGCATTTCCAGTGGCACACCTGAGTCTTCCTTCTTTCTTTTACCGAGAAGTGAGAGATCATGTGGGAGCATGCAGAGATGACTGAGACTAATTTTGTTTGTTTGCTTTTGCAAAAGTTTTTGCATCAACATAAAAACTCTATGAACATGGGTCTGAAAAGTATCCCTGAGTAGGGCTTTTGTTAGCTATCCCCTAAATTATGGTGACATGCATGTGGTAATAGGGACCAAGTGTGAAAGAGTGTACAGAGTAGCAAGTTATAAGAACTTGGCACACTAACCTTTCTGTGATGTCATTTGTGAAGTGAGTGATGACAATTTGTTGTATACCTGGGCACTTCAGTTGTGGCTATCAGGCTTTTTTTTTTTTTTTTTTCCAGTGATGGCTTTCAATGTTGTGCTGTTGTGATTTGTTTTCGTTTGTTTTGTTTTGTTTTTTAAACTTTTAAACCTCCACTATGTTACATGTGCACGTGTCTGTGTGTGCAAAATTTTGTGCGAAGAACCCCACCACCTGTATCAGAGGCCATTCAAATGGTTTTAATTATCTAAGCTAGATTTTAATAAGGGTGATCTGCCTTTATGGCTTGGAGGGTAACATATAGACAGTCTAGCTTGTGTCCCAAGAATAGAGTAACTGCATAATTTTTTTTTTCTGGGAATAATATGCTCTGTATGTGTGCCAGATGCTATGAAATTAGCATCTTAGAAATCCAGCTCCTTTATAGTGGAAAACATCTCACTGTAAAGTAAGTATCTTCTTGGGATGCTAGTAATATTTCCCAGCTGTTTGTAAGCCTATCTCAGTATTTATTTCCAGAAGAGAATTCATTCTTAACATTCTTGGGTTGGATTTAGCAAAAATGTAAAATTAGACAGTCTACGGTTACAAAAATGCAGAATTAAATTGTAATGAACCGCGTTGGGCAAAACAGTGAAGTTCTGACAGTCAATGGATACTGACTCTTTGGTTGACTTTGTTTAGTTCTCCTCTGATTATTTTGTTAACCAATGCAGTCATCCTTAAGGATCAGAAAAGTGTATTATGAGCTAGCCAATAATTGTGTTTTGGAAGTGTAGAGAGCAATGCAAGTGCCGATTATTATACAGGAACTGTATGGAGGTTCACTGTAAGCTGTCACCCTGCACTGGAATAAAGAGTTTGTAAATTAATTTAATTACTCACAAGCTGCATACATTTAGCATTGTCGTATAACAACCTAAATAGAGAGGAAGTATCCTCATCATGATGGAGATAACTGCTGCAAAGAAAAATGTTGAGGATTGTGAGGACACCAACTGCTTTATTCTGTCTTGTCCCCATAACTATTTTGTTTCAGCCAAAAATGATAAAATTGCATCAAATATGTAATAACTGTATGAAATGACTTCACAGTACTATGAATGAAGCAAAGTGACTGCATGATCAGTTCTGGGCTAGAGGGCTGGATAGGGGAAGGCCTGGCTGGAGCCTGGGCTTTACCTCCAAAGCTGTTTTCTAACCAATTAGAAGTGAGTGAACAATTAACAATTTTCTGTTTAAATCAGTTCTTAATGGGAATTTATGGAGTTTTACTAAATGGACTTTCACGCAAATCTAGTTGGCTTCTATGGAAATCTTCATCTGCCAAATGAAACTTCTCACTTCAAATTGTAGGAATTCAGAAAAAGCCCAAAGAGTTTCCATTTGAAAGTGTTTTTGTGGTATCTTTTGGTACAGTTTGGGTACCTCATCTTCACACTTTCACTTCCTGGAATTGTGATCACTTCTCCCAGGATCTCCTGTAGACAGGAGCTTACAAGATGCCTCCTTTCCTTGCTCTGAGTACAATTGTAGAAGCACAACAGAACTATGTTCCAAATGAGAATATTTGGGGTTGAGGGCCAAAATTAAACATCTTAGGAGGAGTAAGAGAGACACCAGTTCTGGTAAACTACCTATTTGAAAAAGGGGTGCAGATTACTGATGTCATGAAACAAATTGAATTTATGTTCTTTAATTTACATTTCCTTTCCTGATGTGCTCCTCTTGGAGATCTTTCTGTGGTATTTCAAAAGAAGTGTTTAGTGTTCAAAAGATGCGTTTAGAGTGGCATGTGAAAACTTAAGGCTGCTGAAAAGGTAAACAATATCACAGGTATTAGGCTTTACCATAAGGTTAAAAAATAAAAGAATCATTTATAGATAAAATATACATATATCATTTGTTTATGTTTATATACTCTTTTCCACGTTACAAAAGATAAATGTAGTGGCTTCCTTGATGTTACTAAGTTGTTCTCAGAGTGAAAATTGCTACTAGTGCCTTTCTGCACTGAATGTCATATGACATTTACTTCGCTGATATGCTGTGTTAAAAGCCCAGATTCAGATGGCTTAAAGCTGATGTGCCTGCCAATGTGCCTACCAATGTGCCAAATGTTGTTTGATACTATCTCTTTGAAGATGCCAACACACCCAATAGGAAAGGCTAAACACAGGGAAGCTTTAGGCTTTCCAAATGTGGGCCCAAAGCAGTAACAGAACGGTTGATATTTGTCTTCTGTGTAAATACAGGTCCAGATGTGATACTGTATTGTGTGTGTTAAGAATAGATCTTGTGGTAATAGAATAATTAAATCTACCAGAAAAGTCGGTATTTACCACTAGTATAATTGTTCTGGCTCTTATGAGAGAGTTTTAAATTCTGTGGAAAAAAAAAAAAAAAAAAAAAAAAAAAAGTATTGCATTTTCACTTAGGGAGATTTTCTGTGATAGTCTACCATAAATCCCTGGTCTTCCCCTTAGGAGTGTTGTTGCCTTTGAAATCTCTCCATCTGTTTCTGGTTTAGTGACTGATAAATCACACATTTTTCTCAGCTCCTCTTAACACATCCATGGGAGGGTGTATTTTTTCCTTCTAGATCTGGAAAACAATGACGTGAGAAAGGTAGTCGATACTGGAATCTTAATAGCAAACTGAGTCACAAGTGGTAGATAAAGTTGTCTTAGTATGTTTAAAAAATAATTTAAAAAAAAAAAACTAAAAACATTAATTGTAATGCGAGTGAAAACAATGACTGCTGATTGCTGTTTACACTTATACTGCATTCTTTCCTTTCTCTTTACATTTTTTTCTAAGTTTGAAAACTCGATCATATTTAAATTGCTTGCATCAGTACAGTAAATAAAATGGCAATTACTGAGCAATCTGCTTTCTAAAACATTAAGTGATTTATGGCTGCAGTAGACAATGTATTAAAAATCTTGTCTGTGAAATTAAAAATATAATGGCTGGAAAACCTAGTATGAATACAAAGAAAGCTATAAAACGTCCAAATAATTAATGGGGAGCATCAAGAAAATGGTGGATAATGATTAAAAAAAAAAAAAAAAAAAAAAAAAAAAGGAGGGGGGGTAAATTTATTCATAAAGAAAGTAAGATTTAAATTGTTTAATCTTCTGGATTCCAATGCATGCATAGGAAAGAATGCAGCTTTCAATTTTCTGAAGCTATTTCCAGGGAAAATAATAGCATAACCATTTGCAAAGCTAGCTGAAGCTAAACACTTACATGAATGAAAAATTTTACACTGGGCTGTGTAAGCAAGGCGGGTTTAAAGCATAGGAGAGCAGGCAGCAGGCTAGGGCTGCAGACTGAAAGGGTGGCAAAACAACTCCATCTGCCTGTTTTGCCTGTGCCAGAGCTTTGGAAAGCTGTGTGGGCAGCTGCCTCCAGCTTTGCAGGAGGGATCAGGGTGTCCCTCACCTCTTTGGCAGAAGAGGGATGAGCTTGGCTCTTTGAGGCTCTCCCTTTCCTCTCCATCCCAGCTCTGCCCCTTCTCTCTGTTCCCCTCCTTTTCGTTGCAGAAGTAGCCTGGCCTTCTAATCCTGGGGCAGGGAAGATCACTTTTGCCTGCACTTCAAAAGAGTCTTGAACTGGCTTTGCATATATATACAAGACACTGGTCCCCAGTCTTGCAATATAGTTATCAGAAACAAGAGATCTGTGATTTTTTATTTTTTTTTTTCTATCTTACAAGCCCAAAGAGGTGCTTTCTCATATTTTCCTTGTTTCCCCACAGATTTTCACTCTCAGTTCATGGTCTGTTGTGGCAATGACAGCAGAAGAGGGCTTCTTGACCTCGAGGTTAAAGCATAAGATTGACAACCAGGCATCGTGGGTTCTTCTTAACTCCACCACTCACATTTGCATTGCTTATCAACTTCTTTTTTTTGCCTTTTTTTTTTTTTTTTTTTTTCCTCTAGGTTCTTCTACTGTTACGGTATTGCAGACTGCTTTGATCCTTTATATGGTGTTGTTTGTAAAATGAGGTGTGATGTAGCAAGGAGTAATGGAGCATGATAATAAGAATGTTGTGAAATTCCATGAGAGCCCTGTTCAGCACTTCCCATTCACCAAAGCATCCCTGCTTAGTTTACTGGGTCTTGAAGACAGGGAGAGTTTTAGTGAGTAACGTGCAAAAACAGGCTCTTTAACTATGGCTTAACCTTGAGATGCATTTTGTGACTTCAGTGGAAGCTATGCATGTCCAACAATTGTCATATCAGTCCATTTTCATTTGTAAAGTGCTTTGAGATCTGCTGGGGAACCAAGTTATTGTGCAAGCTTTAGTATGCACTGCCTGAGTGAGCTGATTTTGTGTTCGGGCATAACTAATGGTTGTGAGCACCATGGTTAGTAATGTATTTGGGGACAGGAATCTTGCATTAAGTATAAGAATAATTTATTATTTTAAGGGTTTTGATTGTTTTATTGCATTCAGTTAATTATGTACAATTTTCAAAAATCCCTCTATGACTTCAGAAAGATAACGTAGCCCTGAGTCTTTTTATTTGATTTGACTTGGGGTCCTAAGTCTCTTAGCTTACATGATAGGGTAGTCCATGTGCTTTCCAGGCAAAAATGAAGTCTAGAAGCATGACTAATTTTTCTATAGTGAGTTGGCTTTTAATGCCAAAAGCTGGGATTTTGCTTGTATATCAAGACTGGAATGTATTATTCAAAGTGACATAACTTCCTTTATAAACCATTTTTTTTTTGAAATTTACAAGTAAACATGCTTATAAAACAGCTTTATTAACAGGTCTCTTAAATTATTTAGTACTTGAAGTCAGATTTGTTGAGTGCCTTCTTTAATAGAGGTTGCCATATGATATTTTCGTGCAAAGAGTTCCACAAAGAATTTTCCTTTCTAGAAAATTGATGCAATGTTTTCAATAGCTCTGATGCCAAAGGCATGCTGCCTCCTTTTTCACAGTGGCCATAATTTCTGTTTGGAGGCAGCAGTTTTCACATTTCCAACTCTTGAAAAGCCTTGGTTTTCTTTTTGGTATAACCAGATCTGTAAGCTTCCTAATTTTGTAAATCTTGCTTGGGGCTAAATATATATCCCTGTAATGTGTTTTACCTTAAATTATTATGTATGTTCAATTGTATCTCTTAATGCAGTTTTTATCTGGGAATAATTATTTAATGGTATTCAAGAAGTCCTCAAATGCCTTTTGTGTAAGAAAATTAGATATTAAATAGTGAGATGAATTTCTAGAGTATTCTTTGTATTTTTACTGGCTGTGGAGATTTGCTTCTTCATGTCTCTGATAAAGGTCGTTGGGGCTTGTGTAGCTCTCATCAACAGGGCAGTATTTTAATGAATTTAGCATGTTGTGTTTGTTCTGCTATAGTTCCTAGACGGCCCAGTTGCAGGTATCAGTAAAGCATTCTTAAAACAGAATAAAGAGTTGGAGTGTCTCTGAGAGCTGATAAAAGTACCGAATAGATAGAGACAGCCAAATATCCAAAGGCAGCAGTAAGGTAACATTGGCAACATGACAAGGTGGGAGCCCACCTACATCAGGTTTTCCTGCATGTTACACAGTGAAAAGATAAGGATTAGAAGAAGAACAGTGAAAACAGTGCACAGGTATTTCCCAATTGATCCTTATAAGTGCTACGAGATGCCTGAAAGGAAGCATGAGGGACCTGTCTGAACATCTCTGACAGTTTGTTGTGTGCCAAGCTGAGGTAGGAGAGTCCTCTAGATACCAAGTGAAGTACCCAGAGGACTGTCTGGAGCCCAAACTGCAGTTATTATTAATGTTGAGATGGAAAGTCCCCTTGTGGGGGTGTGCAGTGAGGTCTGCTGCACTAAGGAGGAGAGTGCAGAGGGGGGAGGCCCAGGCTCACCACACGCCGCTCTAAAGCGGTTGTCCAGAGGGAGGTGATTGCTTTTGTTGAGGCCATAGGGTGACAGAGGATTTTAAGGCCTCAGGAATGTCACACGGTGACAAATGTGGCATGCTGAAAGTGTGCATGAAAAATATTTCCAACTAAATTTCTTGAAGTAAATGACAGTCTTCCACAATGCCCACAGGAACCAGCATGCTGGAAGTGTTGCGTGACTGAATGTGAGATGCACGCACACACTGAAATCTTTCCCAGATCCCCCTGTCTCTCGGTGTGCTTTTTACTGTCTTGTTCCTATAAACTCTTTGATGCAATGTCTTTTTTCAATGCTATGAAAACATTGGATCTTTCAAATCAAAATTGTAAAGGTTTTCATTGCAGCATATAAACATTTAACAGTCATGGCTCATATTTGAGTTTGATAATAACAGTGAAGGGAATACATTTAAAATGAGTCAACAAATGTGAACATGAGTTACGTTAACCTGATATAACCCCATTCCAGTGTCATTGCTAGCATTAACTCCAACCTTACATCTTGTCCTTGTAGAGAGCTGATGTACTGATCGCTTCTTTGAGCTGCAGTTTGAAGATAATACAGTGAGATTTTGATGGTGCTGTTCTGATTCATTGCTTATCATGTTTTTGGTCACAGGAAGGTATTTTAAAGCATGAATATATTTGCAGCATATTTTGAACAATGAATAATAATAATACATAATGTTCAATAATTGTTTAGGCTTTTAATAAGTGAAATTAAATCTAGCTTTTCATCTTAAATAATCAAAAATTATTAATAAGACATTAAATGCATTCACACTTATTCCTCTCCTGCATGTGAATTTTTACTGCACAATAATGAATATTGAGTGAAGTTTAAAACTGGTGTTTCTAGTCATTGTATTACAGAATTGTAAAGCCTACAGTATTAGCAATCAACAGGAGCCAGATAAGAAAAATGCAAAACTGTTACTTCACATATCTCAAAGTACATATACAAGAGCTATGTAGGGAAAAAAAAAAAAAAAAAAAAAAAAAAAAAAAAAAAAGTTCTATCTGTTATTTGTACTATATCTGAATTAATTTGTCCAAATAATTAAAATGCAGCTTTTAGCAATAGGATGGTAATGAGGTAATGAAAAGCAAATGAAATATATATATATATATATATATGATTTGTTAATAAATACAAGAAAAAATAGAAGAAAAAAAAAAAAAAAAGAGAGAGATAAAAATAATTTCATTTAGGGTTTGTTTAGAAATAATGGAGTCAACAATTTTATTTTGATTCTTTCAGGTTCACCAGTAGGCTCATTTTGATTGTGGGTCATTTCTTTTACTATTCAAAAGCACAAGTATTTTCAGTTTGAGCATGTTTCAGATTATACCCTTTATATTTTTCCCTTCAAATTTTAGTCTGATTAGCAAGACATTTAACTGAGATAAAACTCTGAAGAGATGGACAGAAATTTTCAGTGATTCCAGAGAAAATGATTTAGAAGCTTAGCAAAAGGAAAAAACCTTTCCTACATGTTGTTTTGACAACTGAAAATGCTGCTGAAAAGATATAATTCAATCTGACACACTGTGAGATTCATCCACTGTGTAACTTCATCTGTAATGATGGGCATATGTGTCAACCAAAGTATGTTATTTCTTAAAATTACTCACATTTCTGAACAGGTTTCTCCAAAACAGTCAGATTTGGTTGTTATGATTTAATTAACTTCATTGCATTGGTTAATGCAAAAAGACTACCCTGCTGTACATTCAGTCTTTGGCATATGTCTTGCTCTATACTGCAGGAATAAGCTAAGCAAGAAGAATAAACAACCATTTCTGAAATCTGCATTATAAACACTTAATCCTCTGGGCCTTATGAGAAATCTTTTGTTAAAGAATACAGTTTATTGCTTTGTCATTGGATCGTTAGATTTCACAACATTCTGGTATAATCTTTTGACCAGAAGCAATTGGTGTCATTTTATCTTTTGCGCAAGTATGACCAGTATATCATAAGAGGTATACTCTATAGGAGAGCTGTGATGATGGTCAGCCTCTAAAAAGCCATCTGTACTTTTTGTCTCTTGAATGGCATCGTGAATATGGCAAACCACATTAAACTATAGAGAAGAACTTTAGAGGAATTTGTTAACTAACTTCAAAACTACTTTTTTTTTTTTTTTCTTTGTTGCAACGAATTTCTGTGACAGTGAATGGGATCTACAGCCATGGTTTTCTTTTCTCTTTCAGAATTTCCAATAGCTCTATGTGTGTGTATGTATGTATATATAAGTGTATTATATAGTATGTGCTTGTGTGTTTTCTACAACATAGAAGGAAAGAGTAAGTTTTTCTGAAATCAGCATTAATTATGACAAAGTAGGGACAGAGCAAGAAAAACAAGTATGTCATTTTGTCAGTTAATGTAATTTGTGTTAAACTAGGATCTTTTTTTTTTTTCTCTTTATTTTTTATTTCTTTTATTTTATTTTTTTCTCTTTTCCATGCTTCAGAAAATAATCTTTTTTTGAGTCTAATTAATCTGTCTCCTAGGGAAGACAGCATAAATGGAGTAGCTTCTGTTAGCTGCAGATCTGTGCTTAATTATGTCAACGGCTGCTTCTAGATCCCTACCCAGAACTACATTGCTCCGGCAAAGCTTTCACCCTTTGGCATTCAGAAAGATTTCTTAGAAAGGAGCGGCTGCGAGTCTAAGTCCTGAATGTAAGTGTTTAGGATGTGAGGCCACATGCCAACAGGCTCTCAGGATCAAGCTCTACATGACTGTTGTTCATGGTAGCAGTTAACCATGTTTGGTTGCTGTAACACCTTCATGGGTTCAGTGAAGTTTTGACAAGCAAACTACTTTCTTGTGGTGTTGTAGTAAGACACCACTGTAAATTCAAGGGTGAAGCCTCTAATGAAGAGCCAGTTCCTCACATGTTTTAAGCAGTAAAATGTATTTTCTCTGTTGCAGTTTTCCAAATATCAAGGTAGATTTTAAACTTTTGTGTGTGTGTATGCGTGTGTGTGTGTGTGTGTATGTGTGTGTGTGTTAACACTAATTCTGCATGACTACAGTCCTAACTGCATCTGTACTGGTAAGAATACAGAGCATTACACTAAGTCTTAAACTATCATCATGGTTCTTGACACACTTTTTTTTTTTTTTTGCTTGGGCAAAGTGCTGCCTTTGCATGCAAATGTTGGCCGTGGTTTAGGCAGTAACCCAAACCGCATGCCTTTGCCATTCAACACTTTAAGCACAGCCAACCTATTTTAGACTTATGGATATCCTTCAATTGGTCTAGAAGCCAGAAAATAGACCCTGGCCCAGTTATCTAAGGTAGATATAGCCACAGGGTCCTTTCCTACAGACACTGACTTGCATGAGTCATTTTAGTGGTGGGAGTTGGACTGTTTAGTTGGGGTTGTATGCCTTAGTCTGGCTATAATCTTTACCTAATAACAGAACAAAAGCATTGTTTATGATTCCGGTTCTGAATTTGAGATTTAAATCAATGTTTAAGGGGACAACAACAAAAATGAAAACTAGGTGTGGTCAAAAAGCTGCCTTCTATGTTTTTTTGGTTTTGGTTTTTGAATTTTGCATCCATTTCTTTTGGTCTCTATTCTCATTATGTACCCCTCTGTCACTAATTTGTTTTTGCTATTTTCAGGTTTCTATTCAATCACTGACATACTGTTCTTTTAAAACAATTGCTTCTTGGAGTGCCTCACATTTAAGAAGCAACCACAAAATCATGACCTAAAAAATAACTTTTATTCTAAAGAACACTTTGATCTTTTTCAAACCATGCTTCTTTACAAAATCCAATTAATTTTCCCAGTGTGATTCCTTTTAGCCAAAGTAAGCAAAGAGTACAGAATAATAATTTTACTTATTGACCAGAAGCTGACTAATTCACTGTCTGTTTCTCATCCTTTTACCAACATTTGCTATTGTTTGGGTTGTAGATGCTACAGTGGATATTTATTTGCTTGTAAGTGAGTATTTCTAGCAGATTTGGTTTCATCATTTTATAAAACAATTTAAATTCAGAGCATATTGAATTGGCGTTCTATGTATAAGCTCCGCTTTCTTTTCTACCAATATTAGCTTACAGAATACTTTGAAAATGAATTTATTACTGCTTATCAAGATGAGATCAATATCACATCATCAGAACTTTCTTTCTAGATGTCATATGGCTGGTCTTGCCTTTATTTTCTACCTCTTCCCTCTCCAGTTTTCATTTCCTTCTTTTTAATACTATATCCTGATTTATGCTGATTTGAAAAATAATGGATTAATAGTATGTCTTTAGTGTAGTATTTATTTTATTGGTTAAGCCTTGATATCTTTTGTTATTTAAATATGAACAAGTTTTTTCCTCAGGAATAAATCATCTGAGTTATTTAAATGGACCTTTTATAAATACTACAGCTCTTCTCTGCTCATTCTTGAGATAAAGCTGCCATTAATTCACTATTTTTAAAGTAGGCTTGATTTTTCTCTGTTTAATTTAGAGGGAAATTGAAAAAAAAATGGCAGAAATGCCAAGAATCTCACAGCATTGATCAGAAATATCTTCAGTCTGTTTCTGAGCAGAGATCAGATATGAGACATGCCAGTGGCCTTTACAGTTCTTTCTCAGGTATAACTATGCCCCGGGTATCCAAAACTTTTGCTTGACATTAAATTTATTTGCTTATTCTGTGGCTTGTACTGCTGCTTTTGTAGTTCTGTTCAGGTTCTGTTTTATACTTCCTGGAATTACTTCTAAAATGTTCTATTTTATTCTGTTTGTGCTGAGACTCATTGCAATCATTTAAACCTCCTGGTAAATACCTGACCAAACATTTATGGAAGGTTCTTTATTCACACCTAGTTTTACTTCATTTCAATTCACAACCTCTGTTCTATGCTATAGTCTAAACAAGAACTAGTTTCTGTCTAGTGATCCTTTGCAATTTTTTGTGTAAATACGCAATCTTGTGTTATGCTTCAAATATCTTCCTTGATGTATTGTTTCTGTTTATTGTCTCTATCCTTATGTCTAACTAGTTCAAATTCTCCATTACTCTTCATTTATTTGTTTTCCCCATAGTCATCTATGAGTGTTCTGTTTTGCCTTTTTATTATTACTTCTAATGAGAAAGTAGAGACTGGTTGATAACTTTTCAGGGGAGCGGTTTTTATTAGAAAATGTCAACTGCACAGAATTAGCTTTTTGAAAACTCTGTGAAGGCAACTGGAAATTAGGAATATTGCTGTTACATGTGGGAGTCAGAACTTAGAGCTCCCAATTCCCTTATTCTCAGCCTCTCTCTGCTCAGGGTAATCTGTTCCTGCAGACCATACAATTCAAGTGGTTTCAGCCGTTACAAGATCAAGGCTACCACTGGAAAAAGTGGAGGGTTTAATTTTTGTAACTTAGTTCCAATTTGAGATAATTTTGCCTCTGAACTTCAGTTTTTCTTACGGTGGAGAGGATGTGTCTGAGTGTGCAAACCTCTCTATCCTGGGACAGTGTACAGTTGTATATAGGCAGGGCAGAACTCAGAAGTTCCTGGTCTCTCTGATGCAGTGAAAAAGAACATGTGCTGCACTGGGTGCTAATGGAGAGCCCGTCTGCCCAAGGCATTGGAATTTATATTCTACATTATTTCTGGACCTCTAGTCTCAGGGAATGCATGTGGTGTATGTAATTTCTGTGCCTCAACTCCTGCTCAGCCATAGACTGTTTCACCTCTCTTCTGCTCTCTTCTCTCTGCCTCCTATTCAAAAAATCTCTGCTTCAATTTCTTTTCATCCTCTCCTGCTTTGGAGCAGTCCTTCCTATATGCTTGTTATTCACTGGCTGTTTTATAGCTTAACGCCCTTCCCCTGCTCTGCCTATTGGTTCTTCTCTTAAGATGTACCCCAACAGACTGCATGTTTCCAAAGGGCTTCCTAATGCCATGCAAACCTGAATTTCTTCTGAACACTTGAAGAGCCAGTCATTCAAAAGAGAGCTGCACTGGTAAAAGGATCAACTGGCTGAACTACCCCTTCCAGCACTCTTCTGTTTGTGCCCAAGGTCTCTGGCCCCAGCACATGACTGGCTTTTCTCCCTGACAAATGGAATGACATTAGTTTCATTTGTGAACATACCACCTCAAAGCTGTACTGAAGGCCTATTTAATTCAAGCTGAATTTGAATTTTACAGACACTGTAGCTGATTCTGACCACCTCGTCCATCTAGAGCTTGCCCCTTTTTAAATAAAATACACCTCCATTACTGACAATTTCCTAAATGCTTTCCCTACATACCACTATAACCATTTAATGGCATGTGGTTTAAATGCTGCATTGCCTGTTGAGCCAAAATTTGTCTCTGCACTGTATAAACAAATTATGTAGGACCATCCCAACCCCTGCGATCTTGCAGCCTTGTGCCTAGGTATGCTGCCAAAGATGAAAGAAGGATGAACAAAGCCAGGGCAACATGCGGCAGCATGGGTTGGCTGTAATGAGTCACAGGTTGTTGTACCCACTGTGCACTGAAAAACAAATAGCTCTTAAAACAAATATTTCATGATAAAGATGGCCTTTGTTCAAATTGCACAGAGACTGAGCATTTGCCCAGTGTTCAAGTTGTCTGATCCACATGGCACGTGCCTGGAGGCAGATTTACTCTTGCAAGCTTAGCAGGTGCAAATAGTGCAAACTGATCTCTGTGAAAAGATGCTATTGTCTTCAACCCTCCTCCAGGATTTTTCTGGTCTTAAATTTGTAGCTAGGGCTCAGCTGGAGTTCTCCTGATTGGCATCTGTCACATGTGTTGATACAACATGTCTCACAAGTGTTATTAGTCACTGCTTTTCCAGCATGGACTTTCTGCTGCTGTGGGCCACAAGTCTGGCTTCAACACAGAAATTCTGTGCTGTGTGTTTTTGTCTTTTACGGCTTAGAGAACAGCACCTGGACAGAAGGAATAATAAAAAAGTTTAAGAAGTAAAAGGCAGCAAATGAATGAGGGTTCAAGTCGGGTTTCATGTCAGTTTTAAACGGCTGCACTGCCTGCTTCTTCTAGATCCCATTCAGTTCTCTTCTTCCTGTTGCTGATGTTCTGTAGTGCAACAGTTAAGTGTCTCATTTTGCCGCCTCCACTGATGCTTATTTCATTCTTCTGAAGATCTCACAAATGCAAAAATTATTTTGGAGAGAAGATATGTGGTTTGATTCTCTTCTGAGAGGAGCCAGATTTTTCTCTTCAACAAACAAGATTGCATTTCTGCTCATCCACATAAATCCTTTGAATTTTCTTCTGCTCTTTTTTCCAAAACCCACAGACTTTTCCTTTCTATGGATTAGCATCGAGTGGGCAGCACTCTCCTTGCAAGACACAATGTCATAATCAAATCAATTTTCAGAGCAGTAACTGCACAATGAAAGCATTTGTCTTTTTAGCTGTGGTGTGTCTGTGGGATGGAGGGAGTAGAGATGCCTGCCCTCTTTCCAAACTTCGTCCCTCTGCGTCACCAGGAACATGGTACCACTCCTTCCCTCTGCAACAGGGTTGAGTCACCCCTTTACTCACCCAAGATCAGGTTGTCTAGTGTTGTCCAGCCCCAAGGAGCCAGCAACCAGAAACGTGGTAAATCACATCATTTATGAGCTGACTCTTCGGGGAAATAAGCCATTCTCAGAGGGGTTGTGCTGCCTGCCTACATAGATGTTTTGTTAGGCTGTTATCTTGGGATGTGTTTGTTTATCAGGAAGGAACAAGGAAATTGGCAGGAGCAGGGAGGGGTTTTTATTCTGCAATAGGGAGTCTTTATAAAGTAAAAATCTTTTTTTTTTTTTTTTTTTAACTAATTCTGAAGGTTAACATAGTGATTCTACTTTTAAAAATCTGTATGTGATCTATGCAATTAATTCAGAGTTCACATAACTGAACTCTAAGTGTGCGCAGCTAGTATCAGCAGAGGGAGGCTACTGCACTCCATAGGGAGCATCTGACTAGTCCAAGTCCAAGCGACAGCTCATCTAGGGCAGACGGTGGATGCGTTGCAGCAGTGGAGTGCAACAGTGGGATGGAGGTACCTGCTATTTTGGCAGCCAGATTGCTTCTCGGGGTACAGGAGCCCTAAAAAAGGGATACTGCACTGACTCACCAGTCTCCATGACGCTGCAGAAACAGAGGCAAGTGATGATGGTGGATTGGAGGTGGGCCTGTTAACTCTACTGTCAAGATGATAATAAAACTTCAACTAAGTCAGCAGAAGCAATTTAGAAGCAAAAAGCATTAGATCTCATTATTAGCTCCCCAAGGAGTACAACTCCCAAAACAGCTGTCTCCTCTGAAAACTTTCAGAGCATTAGGAACAGCACTGATAACTGGAAAACAGTGCAAGATGCATTCAGGAAGCTCCACTTTTCCTGTAGGCACACAAGATTTTCACTGCTGCCTTGCATTAGGGCTTAGAAAGAGGTATTGACATTCAGCTCTCTTCTGGCACTATGAAGAAAAAAAAAAAAGAAAAAAAAAAGTTTCAAAGGTGCATAGAAGGGTCGAGGGAAAGCTCTTTAACTAGACTAAAAGTTTATTGATGTTATAGCATGGTAGCTCTGTTAGAAGGAGGAATTTAGAAACTACAGGGGAGAGAGTGCTCAAGCTTTAATATACAAGTACCTTTTGGTCACAATCAGTATAGGACATCAACCTGAGGCAAAATCACCCTGCCACAAGTACTCTGTCCATATGGAGTAAAAAACACTACAACAGTGAGCTGAAGAACACTTAGTTGCAACACAGGGATCTACTGTTGTTTATACAGAAAGATAATATTTAACAACCTGGTAAATGTATAAATATTGTATTATGGATAATGAATAGAGTTTAGAATACAGATGGCTTTCATCAAGAAGGGGAAAATGAAAAATAATACAAACAGAAAACAAAGGAAAAATCTTATGAAGATTATACAAGGTCATGGCTGACAGATGTTATGTCATCTTGTTCTGTGCTTGTGTGCATACTACCTTGTTTAGTTGAATGGAATAAAGACTCTTCTTGAAAGAAAAGGACCCTGATGCTATGTACCAGTAAAGACAAGGAGCCAAAAAATTGGAGATGAATTTGGGGAAGAGCTACATATTTTACTTTGCAGGTTTTAAAATATGGGAAACACTCCTCAATGTAGGAAAGTTCTTAACATGAGTATTGTTTCTCTTGTGTGAGTTTTAATTTAGGAGTGGAACATGGATCCACTTTTCTGCATCTGTGTACAGGACCTGTGGGCATATAGATCTTGTCTTCAGTGTGGGTCAGATAAGAGAGCAATATAAGTAATATATATAACATCGGGCCATGTCTGCATGCTTGTTTGGTGTCTGTTTGTTTTTCAGTTAGTATGCAGAGGCCACTGGGTCTGTTAATAGTGATTTTATAGTGTTTATTTATTTCCTTATTCCTGCTGGAAATCTTTTCCCAATTCTATCTGGACAAGTTTTGTTGTTTCTGGGGCTTGCATATTCTCATTACAAGGCAATGCCCTCCACTGTCTTTGTGTGTGTGTGCGGAATGTAACATTAGGGTATGAGATACAAAGGTTATAAGGCTGTTAAAATTCTGAAGACATTGCAGAATATACCTTCTGAACCCTAACATAATTTGCAAGGTAGAAATAGAACTTTTAAGACTGGACAATTGCTGTCTTTTTTTTTTTTTTTTTTTTCCGTGTTTATTCCATATCTGTAAAGAAGGAACAATAATGTTCCAGCAGCCATTTTCTGTACACAGAAAATGTTTCCATTTTCTTTAGAAACTAAACAGCCAGACATTTTTTTTTTTTATTTTTTTTTTGCTAAGATTCATGAAGGTATTTTGAAGTCTTTTTAATAAAGGTTTCCATTAGACTTAATAATTTATCATCTAGCTAATTGCACAAAATGCTCTCTAGACAAATCTCTTTAAGACCTAATCTTAGCAACAATATATTATTTTTACGTCAGTTCCTAGAGCATGAAAGCTTTTTTCATGCTAATATTCCATGTGACTTCAGAAAATTATCAAGGCAATGAAAGCATGAGGTGGGACTTTGGTCAGAGTCTCAGAAAATGTGTTTTTTTCTCTATCACTGCACATTTCTTTGCCTTTCTTGATAAGCCCAGTGAACTGAAGGAATTAAAATTATGGAATACATGGGACAAGAAATGGGCTTTTATAATTCCATCAATAATTTAAAGTAGTTTTCCTGACAGAGAGAAACTGTAATTTTCTTAGAACTGCAATTTAAAACAGGAGATATTTTTCCATGCAGAATTTCAAATGCTTCACTATAGCCAGGCTTTCAACAGTATAAAATGTTGACTTCTGTGTGGTGTTTTCCCAATGTATTTTTATTTTGTTAGGGACACTACGGCTTAATTAACTTGTACATGTTGTCTTTGTATTCAGTTGGTTTTGCTCCATGTTTCTGTGCTCTCTGTCTAAACTATCTGAAAACAATGCTGTACAATATAAGGGAAGTGTATGGCCAAAATCCTTATTTAGATGGGCAAGCAAGTTTTGTTTGTTTGTTTGTTCGTTTGTTTTTTGTCTTAATCCCATTGATTATATTTGGCCTCTCACATGTTCTAAATGCAAGTATTAGTTGTATATGTTCTTGAAATTTTGGATGGATACTCAAAAGAGGAGTACAAGAGGCAATTTCTTATACTAGGCAATATTTGGGAGTGGAAGTGTTCCTCAGTAGACATTTTTAAGGAGAAAAATAATCCTCCTAAATCTATTAAAGTAATTCTTACTGTTTTTTAACATCATACATATCAAGGTGAAAACAAATAGTATCATAATCTAGTAAATAATAGATATGTTGCTAGGGAAGAAACATCTCCAGTGCACACCAAAGTCCTAAAAGAAGTTTTCAAATTTTTGATTGGGATTTAGCAGGCATATTTCCAAAGACAGTGATAGGTGCAAAGGAGATGTTTTATTGTCCATTGTGGTTCAATATGTGCTCTGGGTCATAATACAGCTCCTCCACAACATCCTCACCGTGAAGAGCAGAGGAACCTGTCAAGAAAAAACACTTACGTTAGAAGAACAAAGGGTGTTTCATCACACCCAGAAAAAGGCAGTTAAAATCTCATAACAAATATTTCAAAATTCAGTATTTTTTCAGTATTGTAATGCACAATTGTGACTGAACTTCATGATCCCCAGATACAAGTTCATGAGTATGTGTGTCCTGTTACTGTTGTCCAGAGCATAGTTACTCTAGTCCAGAGGATATTTTTTAGAAAAATAGGTCCTCTTTTGATAAAAGTTTGAAAGTAATTGGAGGAAAACTCAAATAAATAGTTTTTTCATGATTAAACAAGTACTCCAGAATTATACAGCTCTTCTACAACAGCAATACAGCATGCTACCTTTGTAGAAAAAGTAAAGAGCTAAAAGCAAATAAAATAATTTGAAGAAAGGTGAGTGGAGATGGATCCTGGAAGTATGATTTAGTAAATTTAACAACGTGGAAAGGAAAAACCTGAAAATTTTGAAAGGAAACATGGTTTAAAAATCAAATTGTGTATTATAAAAACAAGCACTTAGAAAATCTTTTAGTTGAAGCTAGAAAGTGGAACCCAATGTTCATTTTTTATGTGTGAAAATAGAAGGAAATTAGCATCCAAGCAGAATCAATTAGAAACGAGAGACTGGAGAAGGTTATTCAGCTCCAAAACTAAACAAAGTTTATCCGTACAAATCTAAAAAATGAGAGCAATTAGTTATATTTTGGAAAATGTAGAAAACTCTTGAAAAGATAGAGAGAGAACAGTTCCTCAGCTAAAATCTTGGATCCTTTTTTTTTTTTTTTTTTTTTTTGAAACATGCAAAATTATCTGAATGATAAATGAAAAAGGGAAAGAGTAACATTAGGAAAAGGATAATTAGAAACTATGTTTTGCTTAATTAAAAAGAATTATCCACAAAATGGAGATTAGGCTGAAATGAGAAAGTTTTTTTTAGTAGTAGCAGGATGGCTGGATGGTGATGTTAGGAATATGATAACCTCTGAATTGTATACAAAGTCAACATGTTATATACAGGTATAGCAGAAAGGATGAAGGGCCTGGACATGAGAAAGAGAAGAAAGTAAATTGTGAAGAGATTTTAGGTTATTTGATATTCATCTCAGCAAGCAAAATATTTGGTGCATTAAAAAATAAATTAATTTAAAAAATTCTCAAAACACATGAGGAATTCTTGAAAACAGAGAACACCATCTGCAAGAATGGTAATACAGAATACATGGCAAGCATTTGTAAAACACCGTGAAAGAAAAAGTGGCTTAAGCTTTTTATATATATAATTGTTTAATTTATTTTTAACTCTGCAAGAATGAAAGAAGGGGGGGAGGTTCAAACTTTGAGTTGCTGTTTCACATAAAAACATCTACAGATACTGTCATCTTGGATGGGACCTGCTTCCCCACTAGTAAGTACCAGCATGTTATGCAGAAGATATTAGAGCTCTTTCGTTTCAAGTGGATAATAGTTCACAAAGTTAATTATTTATGATAACCAACTATGAACCTAACAATTGTTTTTTCCAGCAGCTAATTTATAATATGTGGGCATTTATCTTCTTTTTCTACTTAGTTTGCGGGCTGTTCAAAGGGCTTTATGAAGGAATTCTGTTGGACACTGAATGTGGAAGGACCTTGGGGCTTTCTTTAGGGAATATTGCAATGACAGCAAAGGCACAAGAGCACAAAAGAAAATTAATACATTTCTCTGCAGGCTAATTTAAAAGTAGTAGATAAAAAACATTACAAAAGATTCTGTAGTTCTTTTCAGTATGAGAATTTAGTGTTTTAGTGTCTTTAATTTATGAGTTTCTGAGAATATGCACGCAAGAGAATGACCATAACAGTGGAAAACATAGATTCTGTAGACCAGTATCTTCTGTGGTAGCAATCTAGAAGTACGAGAGAGAAAAGGCAGAGCAATTTCTGTAATTGAAAATAACATTTTATAGAGGACGTCTAATTAACCTAGCTGAGTTAGGTGTGGCTGTGTTCTACTGATTCTTTTGTACCCTGTATTGGGAAGTCTTATTAAGCCTCCTTAATTCTCAGTTAAAATGTCTTTAGTTGTTAAAAGAACAAAACAGAAGATTAAATGTACTAGGTAGGCAAAGACTACAACCTGTCCAGCTGTCTAGATGTTCTGCTTTCTATCTGTATCCAGCTGTTGCTCCTCCTGTAAGCATAGAATTGTTCTTTAAAGTGATCATAGACAGCTCGTGCTGTCCAGTCTTTTATAACAAAACATCACAACTCTCCTAGTACAAATACTTAGCTTAGGTAATGCAAACACTGCATTAAATGGTCTGTCCCTGACTGACTGATTCAGATTACAGTGTTGTACTGTATCTGTTTGTTATCCCACCCTTTTCTCTTCTGTCACTCTTTTGATACTCTGTAAATAGCAGAATCATTCTGGGATTCACTTGTAGTGTAGCCTTCTCTGTCTTGCCACACCAAATTTTAACTGAATAGGAACTGTAAATTATAAAACTGAAAGGACTGACTGTCATGACAATAAAACTCCTGAGTATTAACGAATTCCTTTGTTCCTGAGGTAGCCAGAGCAAACTCACTAATGCAGACATATCTCTGTGCAGCGTTGCACAGCCTTAGTCCCACCCAGTGTTTCATCTGGCAGGTGTCTGCATCTTCTCTTGTGCCATCTTGCATTCCCAGGCTGCTCAAAACCAAAATGAATATATCCTGCTGGTTTGTTTTACTTAGAGGAGGATGCAGTTTGAAGAGAAAATGTAATTTCACAATGTGTATTTAGAGGTTGTTACACATGGCAGTGTTTCTGATAAAATGGGTTTGAGTTTCCCCAGCTACTCCTATCCATTGCTGCCCCTACATGCACCATAGTTTATTACCCCTTCAGATTACTGATTCATCAGGTAAGTGAAAAGATCACAGTTAAAGAAAATAATAATAATAATAATAATAATATATGTAACCCAAAAATTTAATGCAAAAATAGTTGAGACAGCAGCACTGAAGGGGCAGTAGCATGAGAAGATGAAGAAGGGGAAGGCTGGAAGCTCCTGTACTGCTGTAAGGAAACTCAGAGCTGGGATTGTACTCTATAACTGGAGTTGCTGGGGGAATGAGCTCTGGGAGCTGGGAGGGCTGTGGTGTTTCTTTGCAGTGCTGGAATGCCCTACTGAGACACTGTGATACAGTCTCAGGAACTGGAAAAGCTCAGGGGCTTGAAAAACAGAACGAGCATCCCGTGTAGTTCATCCTTCAACCACTGAAATTGGTGTATTTGTTTTTGTATTTGTATAATATATTTGCTGCGTATTTCCACTCTGAAGATATCAGTGTCCCACACATAGGGTTTCCATCTAGTTCCCTTTAGAAATTTTGTAATATGATTTACTCTAATATAATAGGATTTACTCTATTTTCTTTCATACTGTTTAGTCAAGTATTACCCTCTGTTTTCCATTTTCAAATCTGGCTGTAATGACTGTTATTAAGATCGTGTTTGGTTATCGCATACACAGGCATATCTAGCATATGCAATTTTTTTGCAAAAAGAAAATGAACGCTTCTAAATCACTCTTGTTGCCTCTATTACCCATCCCCAATATCTCTGATATCATAACATCTTTGTGCTCCAGATTGCATTGTATTTCTCATCTGTTCTTCCAAAGCAAAGCTGGAAATTCAATATTGTTTTTCAATAAGCTGTTCACAAAGACAGGTGGTGAGTTTAAAACACTGAAAACCTATGCTTCTTGTACTGAGCAAGTGATTTTGATGTGACTTGTATCTGATTCTTTACATTTCTATGCTTGTGCCCGTAACAGTAACAGGGCTGCATAAAACACGCTGTGCTCCTTCCATGCACCCTGAGTTAGGGAGTTTGAGTTCTGAGCTGGTCAGCAGAGATTTCTCAGGTGGTTACACACAGGGGCATTGATCTTGGATGGGAGGCATGGTGGCAAATCAAAGCTTGCCTTGGATAACTTTAATAAGAGCTGTCTTTCTCAGGGAATTAGGAAGGTGTTTGCAAGGGCTAAAGGACAGCTGTTAGAGGAACTCTTTCTAAATCCTGGAATGCTTCCTAATCAGGAATGCTTCACATTGTTCAAGCTGATCTGTAAAACAAAAGCTGAAACCTTTCTATCCCACTTCCACAGCCCCTTTGTTATGACAGAAGTCCTCTCGATTGAAAATACATTGACATTAGCACAAGGAATCCCACTATTTTCTGTAAGTATCTTGTATTGCAGCTGCCTAGTCCTTCAGAGGTCATGAGAAAGGGTGTAGTAATGGCCAGCTTCATGGCTGTCTTGTGGTGCAGATGTGGTTGCTTGTGGGACTGAGTGAGCAGGCACACAGGGTCACCAAGTCATCCTCAGAATAATTTGGAATCACCGAATTCAGCCTTAAGAAAGCCAATTAGAAAGCTCTGTTTTAGACATACAGCAAAGCAAGAAAACCAGATGAGAATGAAGCTGCTCATAGTATGAGGACACATTTCTTCTCTAACAGGCTGCATCAGCATCACCTGTGTTGTGCTATAAGTGCTATAATATATAAGTGCTATAAACTGGCAAACAAAAGAGTTCTTGCAGAAATAGCCATGCAATGTGTGTAGGGAGAAAAAAAAAAAAAAAAAAAAAAGTATAAAAACTAAACTTACAAGACCAAATATCTGTCTTCATCTGCACCATTCATGGAGACAGGCAAACAAGGTCTGCTGAAGTTACACAACACTGTCAAATCTGGGCTTCTGCAAATGAAAACAAGAATTGCACTCTGACTGGGGATCCTTTTCTGGAAATGTCTGGCCTCCAGCCTTTACAAATCAACACCAAAGAGAGTTAAATGCCATCACAAATTATATTTTGCATCAATAATTTTCCCTGTATACTATATCCCATATGTAGATGTTATTTACCTCCATATGGACAGGAAAAACCTGCCTCAGATGCAGTGAGCAGAGCGCTTAACTAAAACATCAGCAGAAGCAGGAGCCTCCAGCTGGTTGGAGCTCAACTTAAATGCTCCAGCAATTCCTGGGACAGCAAAAATCCTTGTATGGCCATGGAAGCAAACAGGAATTAAAGAAAATGAATGTGGTGGCTTATATTCATTGGGACCCATAGAAAATTCCAAATCTGAGAACCAGATTTAGCATGGGAGGAGATGGGGGGGGATTCTTTGGACAACAGTTGAGTCAGATGGCAGAAAGTGCAAAACTTGCTCTTTTTAAATAGTACACTGTTGAAAGTCAGCAAAATTGCTTCTTCCTCCTGGGGCCTTCATGTCAGAATGTCTCTTTGGCTAAAATTTGTCTCTTCAAAGCAGATATCCATGTAGATTTGCTCTGAGATCACTACTACTAAGGAAAATCTAAAGCCTTTTCTTCTTCAGAACAGTAACTGTGTGCTTAGAAGACAGGAGAGGACAGGATGGGAAAGCATGTGGAAAGCTGGGAGAGATTCCTTCAGAATTTTCTGGCATGTTTGCAGATTGTCTCTGCTCATGTGAAAAAACAGCATAATATTAGATTTCTCTAATCTTCTTCAGTTTGTAGAGATCTTATAGCACTAACATATGGATTCTTCTTAACAGTAAGTTATCTTGGAAATTGAACATAATTGGAGTAGCTATTCAGTATTGTAAAATACCTTGATTGAAGATCTAGTTATCATTTTAGATGTAGTAGTAACATACAAATATTTATGCATTCCATAATATTTTAAAAAATACATTATATTGTACTATAGCCTAGCAATTAACAGACTTAATCTGGCAGTCTTACTATACCCTATCACAACTATGAAAATGTGCCAGCAATGAGTAACCCAGTATAGTTCTGCATAAAAAGATATTTTATAAGCATAATTACATTTATTTTTCAAAGAAGAATAGCCTTTCTTGAGCTATGGCATTAAGAAAGATTGTAGCCTGTGCAAGTGGAATTGAATGGAAACCAGATTATAGATTACTGTGATCTAAATCATTTAATCATTCTCCTTTTCCTCCTCCTTTCCTCAGTCATACTGTGCTGCTCTTGCCTGAGTAAAGGTTATTCATTGGATAAGTACTAGTTTTTCATTCTGAAAAGCTTTTCAATGAGTTTATTCACTACTGCATTTTTTTTCCTTGTGAGCTAATGTTTAATATAAAGAAGAGAGTATTTGGAAAGGAAAATATTCAATCTGTAGTCATTTGTGGGTGCTATTAAACTTACATCTCGGTTTGGTTCTGGTTATAGCTTTAAATGAAGAAGGAGGCTTAGGACTTTTATTCATTTTTATTAGTTTTGCTGTCAAAATTAGTCAGCTTAATTTAGCAGGATGTGCTGGGACAGTGTAATGGGTGCTCAGATGCCGTAAGTTTAAGACAACAGCTATATAATAAACTGTCTAAAATAAAATATGAAATTATTAACAGCAAGTGCTTTTTGTTCAAACAAAGGTCTTAATATAACAAACACACAATATTTCCAGCAGTGAAAGTGCTGCAGAAACATTAAGCAGTGCTATTAATATTTGTGCACAGTAAATTCTTGTAAGGTAATGATGAAGCTGACTTGTAGAATCAAAAACTATTTCATCAACATCCTACACAAATTTACTTTGGAAATTGAACTCTAAATAAATCACTGGGAAAAATCTTATTTACAGCAAGTCTTCATGAACTTATGAAAAATGCCATTTATAAAGGCAGATTTCTAAAATCGTGGAAAAAAAAATGGAAAAAAAAATCAACGCAGGAGTAGATCTTGCTATTTACTTCACTGAGTGCTCCATCGGACCTCAAATGTGGTCCCGATTTATTCAGTCAGCTAAATATGTCTCCTTAAGGAGTAGAAAAATGCAGCTTTATTTGTTCAAAAAATATCTCTATCATAATGATTGTCTTTTGTTGTCTTTTGTTGCATATTATGGAGCCCAAATTTTCAGCTGGAGTTTCTGCTCTGGTAAATTCTTTTGTAAGGGTAACTTGTAATTCCCACCACAGAAATTCAAGCAGCCTCCAGACCACCTACAGGGGGTTTACAGCTAGCCCAGTCAGACATTTTTTCCTTTTCAGTCACTGCTTGTGCTCCAGGAGCACCCTCTGCTTTACAGAGGATGCCTGGGCTCAGTCTCTAGCTCTCTCCAGAGACACCCATCAGACTGGCCTGGTGAGAAAAATTGCACTGTAAAATTCAGGCTTAATCTGGCTGTTTTGAAGACAGTGCAGTCAAATAAATTTATTCATTCCATTATCTGTCTTTTCCATAGATGTATGATATTGGCTTTTGGGAAGAATTGGTATTCTGTTGCTGTGAGAGGTGGCACACCCACAAGCTCTGTGTAGAGGGATATATTTGCACACTGTTGCTCATGAGCCTTTTCTTTAAACAACAACAACAACAAAGCAGAATGAGAATGCAATTAGAAGTGGTTTTTGTTTTTGTTGTTGTTTTAACTAGTTCATTTAATAATCCTAGCTGGAGAGGCTGGGGGACAGACAGACACCTGGATCTGCAGCTGGTTGGACCTTAGTATCATGGTATGAGCTTTCTCACATTGTGTCATAATGAAAGCTATGACCATTTTCAGTGGATCCCATCCCATCAAAATATTTTAAACCCTATGGAATTATATACATATTTTATTAGATTATTTAATAAAAAAGAGTAATTTTTGTGAAAACTTGGATTACGGGTACCTCGCAATTTACTGCTTCTGGAATTTAACCAGCCTTATAAATCCTGCTCTGGCTATGCATCTACTTGAAATGGTCTTGCACAGATGACAAGTGGAAAACAGAGGAAAGCAAATGGTAGAGAAAGTAAGAGTTTGCTTGGGAAGTTTTCTCGTAAATCATTCATTACTGCCTGAGTAAGGAGAACAGTAAAGACTTTTTGTTGCCTTTTCCTTTGAAATTTAATGAATAAACCACAATCCAAAACATTATTCTAATCTCAGCTTCAGCAACTTGAAAAAAACTTTCACTGATATTTATCACATTTCAGTGTTTCTATGAAGCTTAAAATTCATAAATATTAAAATAGAATTTTATCACTTAAATGCGTTAGTTTCAACAAATATAGCTGCTGGTTATCACTGAAATAAATAATTTACATTCAAAACCAGCTTCATTGCAAATAAGGAAGGCAATTATTTAGTACAATCTGATATATATATATATATAAAATAGAGCAATTTATAACCCCCTTGGAAGATTGTGGCTCTTTAATTCTTGCAGAAAATCTTCAGTGCATTTTTCCTTTGAAAAACTGCATTGGGAGACTTTTGTATTCACTGACACTTTGCAAAATGTGCTCTAGAAACAGAGCCATGCTAGTTAGAAAGCATAGCTCACTCCTTCATCTAGTTAGAGCCAGCAGCTGTGCTAGATTCTGCTCATGTGTGGACTAGTGCTTTTTACCCACCTGTCCACAACGGGCCCTTGCCATGTGATGCTGTTTTCTGCTGATGCCTCAAGAGCCTGTTCAGGGACATGCCCAAGGGACAAACTGCAATGGCTGTTCAATGGTTTGGGGGCCAGCTCTTAAGCCTTTATTTTGTCAACAAACTCCTGTGTTGCCCTGATATTGTAACGCAAGTGTTAAAGAGGAATGGTGAGCATTACTGATGAAGTGCTTTAAGGTGAAGTTTATGCCTCAGCACACTATGCCTCTGGTTGTCCTCCCTCTACCTGCCTGGGCAATGTACCCAGCTGCTAACAGCTCTGCTATCTGCCTGCTGCAAGGACCGGCAAATGCTATGGGGCAGGCCCAGCCGTGTGAGTCATGAGTAAACCCGCAGTGTGCCTGCCTCAGCAAATATGTGCCTGTCAGGCTGTTGAAGGTGGTCTTTATGTGACACTTGTCATGAGAGGAATGATCTCAAATTTGCTTTCTCAAGTGGAGTTCTTAATCCTCATGTTACCTTCTTGCAGGTAACATTAATCACGTTGTGTTCTGAGGTCCTGTGATTGTGGATATGTAGCTCCATCATCATTTCTGTGTGGATAGGATAGAATAGGATTTATAAACACAATCAGCAAGAATGGTTTGAAGCATTTGTAGCAGGATTCCTTCTGCATTGCTTACATTTGCTCTCATGCGTGCTTGTAGGATGAGGGAACCTGTGAATGGCTTTGGAAGTTCACTTAGAGGCATTGTATTTGTTCATTCTTTAAAGAAGAAAACTTCTGCAGGATTGCCAGCAGATCTTTATTCTTTGAAATTACACTTTTTTTTTTTTCAATGTTATTTTTTCATTCTGAAGAACGATTACAAGCAAGACTAGTCTTAAAAACAGGAGCTCTAATAGCTCTACCAGATTTACCATATGAGCTTCAGTTATGTGCTGAAAAGTACAAGGGCATTAAAGCTCCTGTCTTACAGACAGATGTCTGGTTGGCACTGATTCACCTCAGAGCTGCTACAGACAGATATTAAATTTTCAGCTTACACTGCTTGGGCAGCAAAGAATACCTAAGGCTCAAGTCAGTTTTTAACCAAGGGCTAAGATCACCTGAGATCGTTGAGCAGAAGGTGGATATGTACTTACTTATGTAAGTAAGATAATACTTGGTCGTGCTGTGATCCCCAGCAAGGAAATGCATTTGTAGGTAACAAAAGAAGTCTGTGAATTGTGGCTGGTTGTTTCACAGTTAGCTAAGCTGCACTAAAAGTGCTTATTTGTGAAACGACTTGTTTAAAAGATTTGTTGGATCTAGGAGTTGGACTGGATAATCCTTATGGGTCCCTTACAACTCAGAATATTCTATGATCTGTGATGTTTTCATGTTAAAAGTTTCAGCTGTGATTTACCTAAAATGGAAAACACGGTAACAAATTCTTGAAAGCACTGGGTGGAATTGCTTACCTATCCATCCCCAGTAGAGGCAGCTGTAGGCAGGAGTTATCCACCAGTTGTGTAATTAATAATTGAGATAATGTTCAAGTTATTTGATAAGGATTTTTTTTTCTATTGGTAAAGATCTTCCTTGAGCAGGGATCTTTTAATATATTTAATATCAGATAACCTATAAATATATTTGGAGAGTAAATGAAAAGCAGGTAGCCAGAATATGCTAGTGTTTATATTCTGAAGAAAAATAATAATAATAATAAAATGCTGTATTCAGGGTTAGTAGACTTTATTCTAGCACCTTTACATTAATAAATAATGTAATGTCACTTTGGTTTTCTTCAGTTTCATTAGCTTTTAATATGCCTGCCAGAAACCTTGAATTACAGATGAGAAAGCTAACTGTTATTATTTGGTGTGAAAGGCAATTGTTTCTAAAAGGGAAAATGTGGAAGGATTTTTTTGTTGTTGTTTTTGCATCCTTTGCACAGGGAAAAGATATCAAATGAAGGCAGAAATGAGGCTGATTTATCAGATGTTGTGCAGTTTGATTTCTGTTAGTTTTTTGTTCAAGTGAAGTTTACCCAGAAGTGTTTTTTTTATACTATAAATGTTAGGCTGCAGATTAAATCTTTGCACTGTTCCTATGGAACAACAGGCAAGTTGGAAAGGACATAAGGGACATAAAGAAAAAGGTAAGTCAAGAAGGAGCCTTTGTAGGGAATTTTGGAAAAAAAGCAATGTCTTTCTGTGAATTAGTGTCCTGATGTCTACCCAAAATTTTTTGGAAAATGAACAGAAATAATAATAAGAATGGTTTTGTCTTGTTTCATGCTGACTAGAGCAACTTACTTTTCAGTTTTCACAAGCATTGAATTCCAATGAAATACATCTCCGGTTTCTAACTCTGCTTGTAACAAACAGGAAAGTGTTGATCAATATTAGAAATGGTAGATTTTATTCAATTGTTTTCACTGTTGTCATCACAAATATCATGAATGGCTCTATATCTAATGTTCAAAAAGCAGATATAAGTTAAATTACTAAGTGAAAAGGCACTGAAAAAAATACACGGGTAGCAAAATGTAGCCTAAGTGAAGAATTAAGTGCTAGGAACTCAGTTTTCAGGTTGCAACAGTCTTGAATATTGTCACTGGGGAATCTGGGTTTCATTGTGCTGTGAAACACTAAAAATAAAAAAGAGAAAAAAATACAAATATACTAAAATGAGAAGTATTTCTAGTGCAGATTTTGCTGTTAAATATTTTTCCTTACCCATCTTTGTAGATATGTCCTATACCATATAGAATATTGAGAAATGAGACATTTTTTTTCATATAAGGAATCTGGTTTCATATATAAATATCAAGAGGTGACATGTAAGAAGATGACTGATGTTAGTGCTTCTCTGAAGTGCTGTTTTTTGATGACAGTAATATAACTTTAAAGGATGAGTGAATCTGACTTCTTTGTTAAGCTTAATCTTTACAGACAAAGTCTTGTACTACATGGAGGATGAGATGAGAGCTGAACTTTGAAGAAGTTGGTGTGCTTCTTTGGAAAATGCAAAATGTCAGCATATTCCAAAAATGGATACAGAATAGATAGTCGGGCAAAGGATTGATGGAATAACATTTTTGACATTACTTTACCCATCTGCAGAAATCCAGGGTAGATAAATAGGGACCCTGTGAAGCAGAAAGCAGCATTCTGCTGTCCCACAGAAGCCCTGCTGAATTGCTAAAGTGTATGGCTGCAAAGCCTGCTCCTCTTCCCTACCTTTGGGAAGTGATGGGGCAATGTCTGCTCTGGACTAAGGTCTTTTGCATTTGCTTATTCCCCAGGGGATAGAATATGACTTTCTCCATCTCAATGACTGCCAGTCTGAAGGGATGCTGACAACCTGTCTGCCAAGGAAAAATTTTAAAGGGGATATCTGGTGTTAACAAGTAGGATGAATAAATGAAAGTTTTGTTTCTCTGTTCTATTGGTTAGACAAGGTAAATGAGAATGGGCTCATCAGCCCAAAAAGCTGACTCTTCATGACAGTTAAGTCCAAGGAGTCAAATGGTATTTCTTATTGGTGTTGCAAAGAACTTTTCATATCCTTCTTATTATTATTATTATTATATTTTCAATTAATCTCAGAACCAATGGAATAGTGGAGATATGGTTCTGGTTATGGAGATTTTCTTCTGATGCCCATAAACCAACCATGCTTACAGACATGTAAGAGTCAGTTTTTGCTCCACTGCAGAAAGACTGACACAGCAGAACCTGAACACCCATGAAATTTTCTGTGCTGACATTCCAGTTCAATTTCCTTTCCTGCACCTAGAGAAATATCGTTAAATTCACTGGAACTCAGTTGCTGCAAAGCTAACAGGCCTATGGTTCTCAGCAAAAAATGTTGAGAATAGAGCATCCACAACATTAATTTTTCAGCACCTACTTATATCCCATGGAGACAATATGAGCTACAAATAGGGAAAGAAAAAAAAAAAAAAAAAAAGAGACATTTAGTTTTAGTTATTTAGGGTTTATTAGCCTCCTTTTCAGCACTGGAAATGATTGCAGCACAAAGTAACCACTTGTTTTGTGAATTCTTTAAACCTCTGAAGGCAAGGTTATGTCAAAGGACAGAGAATCAGAACCAAATTGTGATGAGTTTGAAAAACCTTTGATCTTGTGTCCAGACCTACCTTCCACATTGCTTGTGTGACTTCCAACTTATTTGCAATTTCAAATCATGTTTTTCCAATGCTGTGAGTTTGTCTTTGGAGACTGATTCATGACTGTCAGTTTTAATATTGATTCATATAGAACTGAATTTAGCCAATGAGTTTGAATTTTAAATTTCCTATATCTTCCACTGTATTGGAAGGTGTATACTGTGCTTCACTTAGATACACTATGACATTAACAACAATGGTTCAGCAAGCATACAACTTTCCCTATAGAAGGAAAGCTTAGACCGTGCCTTCAATATAATTCCTTGCTCTATTTGTGCCCCTTTTTAACTTATCTACAGCAGTAAAATCATTAGCCAAAACCCCAAAATTCATAATCCTTTTCTCATAAGAAAGAAAGAAAGAAAAAAAAAAAGATAATCTATGCTTCAGGTGTAAGGTGGTATTTATGCTTGTCCATGCTGTCCATTTCTGAAGGAGGACAGAGGGCTGTTGGAGGACTTGGTGGCCATGAAAGCAGAGGAGAAAGAAGTGATGAGGAACGCCACATATATCTGTGGAGGAAGTGAGGATCTGTGGATATCTGTCTGAAGGAATATTATATCCCAGCAATGATACCATGATCACCAAGTAGCAGCAGTGAAACATGATATATGGAGAGACAGAAGTGAAGCTCCTGTTTAGGCAGAAGCTAGGAAGCTCATTGTGATGAGGGCTAAAAATGTACAGTGATTTTATTAGAAATGACATTTTCATGTAATCAAAGAATACAGCACTGAAGCTTAAAATTAAAGCTTAAGGTTGAAGCTTATAATTCAAATGATGTGAAATTCAGGGGAGATTTGGGACAGACAGCAACTGCATTCCCCTTGGCATGTCTCACACTATGTTAAAGCAGTTGCGTGAAGGACTGCCTCTGATTCAGCACAGCGCTTCCTGTGGTCTTATTACTTAATGCTAAACTAAGCTGCTGCTTTGATGTTATTGTTTGTGAATCACTGATCGCATAAAAATGTTATAATCAGAAATGCTGAGTGTATATGGGTATCTGACGTCTGGGTTTTTTTCAGAATTCTTGGCAAATACGGGATTTTTTTAATACTTATCCAGGTTCTACTAGTGATTGTTCCAATATTTGGGTTAAACAAAAGGAAATAATCTAAGTGGAGACTTAGTCATCATTAAACAACTCAGAAATAAGAATTTTTAAAGAGGTTTCTATATTATCTTACACTGCATAGCAAGTAACTAAGTTTTTTTCACACCACCTCTTGTTCAGTAAAGTTTATTGTTACTAAGTTGTTTGTCCAAGTAACTTTGAAACTGTAATAAAAACTTGACAGAATAGATGAGATTAAATAGTTAAAATTCTCAGTTGGGAAGTAGTACTATTCTAGGGTAGAATACAGACTGAGGCATATCTTTTTGTGTATGTAAGTTGGGAGTGTTCTTATGTGCCTTATATACCCTCCTGGGTTCATACGAGACATGGTCCTTTCCACTGTGCTCTGGTTAGGTATGCATTTATCAACTGAAAAGATAAGGAATCAACAGGACATGTGAAACACTTTATCTGTTCAGGGTTTCGTTCAGTTGTAATGCTAAAACAGGTGTGGATGACCACAGGAGACGGTCTGGCCCACACTGGAAGTGTTTCCTGAGATAAACGGAACTAAAAAGGCAACAGTGCCAATTTGAAATTTATGTCATTTTAGGACTGATGTGAGTTTCCATGTCCAAATCTTTATTTAGATGGATCCTTCCCATGGGTAGCACTTATCTCGTATTAGTCTGTCATTGTATTTTAACAGATAATGGCAGAAAGAATCTTTGCAGTATTTAAAATTTAAAACCTGATCTCTGATCTGTTATTCAGTTTATCATTTAAATTTAATGGGATATTTGCCTAAGTAACACAAGGCAATCAAATAATTCACAAGAACAGCCTGCCTCTGTATTAGTTAAATAGAAAATGGACACAATTCACAGTGTGTTCAATTATTTCTGTACCATCCTCTCAAATATATGAACCAAATCTACAGTTATGCTCACAAGAGAGCAACTTCAAGCCTCTCTGAACTGCCAAAGCTATATAGACAGTATTAGTGGAAGTTAAAATTGGGACCTGTGGTTTCAGTGGTGTTTCTATAGACCACAGCTTTTGAGGAAACAAAGGGCCTGAGAAAACCTAATTGATAACTGGCAGCTCCCAGAGGAAGCATTATAAATTTCCCACATACTGCTGCCTGACACAACTTGACAGCATCAACTTGAGTGCTGATGGGTGCAAAAAAAGGACTCCTGTCCAACCCAGGAACAGGAATTATCACTGATTGAGGCTTATCAAAGGAAACAAGGCAACTTTTCTTTCCCTGCAGACATCCATTCAGGAAGATCCCGGGCCCCCCACTACCTTTTTCACTGATTTACAGAGAAAATGAGTAGCCATTTCCCCTATATAAAGAGGATTACTTAAACTCTATAGGTTGATTCTGATGACACAGTTGTGCTTTAACATCCTGGGAATGTTTTCTTTCTATACAAATTCACAGTTTAGAGAGGAGAATAATTTCTTCGTTATTTACATATTAACTCTCTGAATATGCCTGTTAACCACTTGCTCCCAAGAATCATGTTTTTTTTGTTGT
Source organism: Oxyura jamaicensis (assembly GCF_011077185.1). Classification (NCBI taxonomy): domain Eukaryota; kingdom Metazoa; phylum Chordata; class Aves; order Anseriformes; family Anatidae; genus Oxyura; species Oxyura jamaicensis. The sequence continues at coordinate 197,570,634 of NC_048893.1, read as the reverse complement.
TGTTTTGTTTTGTTTGTTTTTTGTTTTGTTTTGTTGTTGTTTTCTTTTACCCTTGATGGATATAAATAATTTGATGTTGTTTTTTTCATACCTCTCCAAGGTATTTGACTAGATTGTCTAAAATAATTAGTTGCAAAATTAAAAGCACACAGTATTAACAACAGTACAGATGACTTCTGGTGCTGTTTGTTGTGTCATTATGCCCTGAAAATCTCTTTTTAAATGTATCAGCATCTGTTTTGGTGTTCTCCAAACATCAGTATTAGGTATTTCTTTTTTACTTACAGTGACAGTGGCAATAAAATTTCTGATCATCTTAGGCTGTACAGTGCAGAGAGAAAGTTAAAGAGAGAGAGTCTGAATCACAGTGGCTCTCAAGAGAAAGAGAAATGTTAGATTTTTGCTGATAGATGAGTGGGAATTTTGTTAACAATTTTTTCCTGAAATCTCTTTCAAATTATTCAGTCTGGCACTTCTACTGAAATATCATCAAATATTTGGTAACTAATAGGCTGCTTTTGAAAGTATAGACTCCAGAAGGTAGGCCCCCAGTAACTAAAAATTATTTTTCCCTTATTAATGCTATCAAATGTTTCTTCTGCTTAGCAATCCTTACATAGCTATAAATCATAGAATCACAGAACAGTCTGTGTTGGAAGGGATCTCTGTTGATTGTCTGGTTCAATCCTCTGGCTACATCAGGGCTTTATATTAGGTTACCTAAGATAATGTCAGGTCAAATCTTTCTTGAAAATTTCCAGCAAGGGAGATTCCACCACTTCTCAAGGTGAAGGGTGACCTCATCCAATATTTAATTGTTCTTACAATGACAATTTTTCTTTTTATTATATCCAGTTGCAATTTCCCCCAAAGCAATTTGCTCTCTTCACCTCTTGTCCTGTCACAGTGCATTATGTGAAGAGAGCACCTCCATCATCAGTGATGAGATACCCACCTTTTCTCCAGGCTGAACAAAGTCAATTTGTTCAACCTTTCTTCATACATCAGGTTCTTCAGTCCTCATGAACCTCCTCTAGACTCTCTCCATTTCTTAATGTATCTTTTGGCCTTTGGGGGAAAATGAAAACTGGACACAGAATTCTAGGTGTGGCCTAAAGAATGCAGAGCATTCATACTTGCATCCCAATGTAAAACAATTCATCAGAAGCAGGTTTTTCAGAATACTAACGCTAGAATCTGATTTCTTGCTAAAAGTTATTGGATTCAATGTTTTTCCTTTGACTTTTAAGTAAACACATGACTAGAACAAGTATATCTATTTATGTGGATGGGTTTCATCTAGTTTTACTTTGAGTGTAATTGATAGAGCTCTTCAGATCCACTCATCCTGTCGTTTATCACTTACTTCCACCAGTGATCCTTAACCAACAGTTCCTTTTATTTACATTGGAGATGCTGATTTAAGGGCTCTTTAGAAAGGATTTTCTGGTTAATTCTAGCCTTTTGGGCTTTTCTGCATTTGTCCATTGATTATGCCACCATGTTTCAGAGAAATGTAAAAACAATTTGCATTTCTGCCCAACCTTTCAGTCATGGTGCTTAAGATGTTTTACAAAATCCCAGCAAACAAGTTCTCATCCATGCACATGAGAAATGCAGAAATTTGCATCACAATTGAGAAAGCTGAAGTAGTGAGAGAGTACAATTTGGAACTAATAGTTCTAGCACTATCTGATTTTGCTGATCTCTTCCCAGATACATAGTGACCAGAGATACAATGAAAAGCTTTGCTGTCTTCCTTACAGCTTTCCCTAGTCTTCCCTCATGTACCCTATTCTTATGTTGATTCTGGGTCCATCCTGCAGTTCAGAACTTTACTACCATCCTGGAGTAAAGCCCTCATTGTGGGTTGGTGACACTGGGAGTAGGGCAGGTCAGGGAGGATCATCAACCTCTGCTAGCCCTTCCCAGCCTTCTGACATCTTTCTCACCCACATATTTCGGTGTCTTCCAAATTTCCTGCTGCCACAGTCTCTCTCTGCCCCATTTGAAAGCCCTGAGCTGAGCAAGATGGAATTGCAGAGCATTGCATGACACAGTGAGAACAGCAACTGCAGGTGCTAAAGGAATCATATCCATACAGAAGTTAGATAGGGTCATGAAGCCCCAAACACTCTCTTTATAGCCTAGATGCTTACACTGAATACATGGTGTTGCATACCCTTAAGCATCTGTAAATACATTAAGACAAAATCATGTCTATTTCAAGCCATTTCTTGGCTTCTTCCAGTGTAGGTTATAGAATATTTCCAAGGTTTATATATTACGTATTAGTTTGCCATTTTTTGTTGTTCTTTTAATGAAATCATAAAAATGAAAAAAAGTGAGATTTTTGAAACTTAATGGTCTGTAGGTCAGCCACTATAATGGGAAGTCTTAATTTTTCAAAGGCACACAGCATTCATAGAATCACTTATGGGACCCAGATTTTCAAATATCAGGATGTGTAGTGGTATACCTAGCAATATTTTACCTCAAAAGACTGAGGTCTCCGAAAATATTTTATTTTCCTTTGATGCTGAGATTCTGTGAATTTTGGAACTTGCATATCCCTCAACAAAATGCTTAATATAGGCCTGGCAATTAGCTAGCTAAATGATCTAAAATACAAAACCATTTGTCTCCTCTTTAGAACATATAAAACTACCTGAAAGTTCTTTAAAAATTAAAAGTGATGTTATGCTGCAGTCACTATTTCATTTGGATTACCATTATGCTACTTTAATTTGTGGATGCAAAAGGAGGAGTGAAAATTGGGTACTGTTAATTAAATATTACATTTTAAAACCGACCACCATGAAAATAGATATTCAGAGCTATTCACAGCAAATTTTTCTCTAACAAAGACTGTGCTCTAGGCAGACAGGAAGTATTTTCATCCTTTTTTGCTTATACCCATAGCTGTATATGGAGCATTTGAAGCTTCAGCCTTTGTTGCTCTTTGCACTGAGACTGACATTCCTGAATAAATATTTAAATTATTTATCTCATCTGATTAATACAGTGGCTTTGGATGGGCTCAAATCATTTTCTTCATACAAAAGATGGTATTGTATATTACTTCTACAGCTTAATTACTACAGATTTCTACTTGCAAACAATTTATTTGAAAAAAAAAAAAAAGTCTTGCTTTTCTTCTCTTCATGAAATGTTTGCAGTCAGATGACAGTGTTTATGAATTTCTTCATAACTGATATGGTTCAGTGAACAGATTTTGCAATTGCTGTGTAGCTCTGTATTGTTTGCCAACTAATGACAGAAGGCATTCGGGCAATTATTTGAAATTTACTGTTTGATTTTGATGGCAGGTCAGCTGTGTATCTCAGTATTTCTTATTTATTTATTTTTTCCACTAAATAACTAAACTAATCTTTGTTTAATTTACATTTATCTCCAGAGGCAGCTTGGGGCTTCTCAGAAGGATGGGGAAGATTCAATTCTCCTGCCCCTTGGGGAAATGAGATGGAACCAGGGCACATCAGAGGTGCTCCAGCTGTGGGGTGGGAAAGGAATGGAGATTAAGAGAGGGGCAAGGATAAAAAAACAGTGAGAAAAACCCTGCAAAACTGCATTTGCTATTCTGGCTGCTGGTAGGAGAGGTTAAATAGGTCTGTCTGTACAGGAAAGGACACAAGTATTACAGAATCACAGCTGTAATTCCTGTGCTTCAGATCTTGATTCTTCTCGTTGTCAGCACCACCAAGTAAGGTGAGATCCACAGCTATGGAGACTTTCCTTTGGTAAGGGATGAGGCAGATGAAGAAGCAAAATCATGGCACAGTAGCAAAAATGAACCTCAAGAGCAGGGGCAATGAGAACTCATCTCTCCATGAAAATCAGGAAACACTTGGTGGACTGGACAAGAGGTGTGCTTGTCAGTGCAGCCTCCTTGCTCAGGGATCCACCAAACTTTTAGACACATTCAGTGAGGACTACAAAAGTGAAAGCAGGAAGAAATGACAGGTGGAAGCATGTTTGCCAAGGGAGCAGATGGGAAAAAGGCTCAGCATGATTGCTGTGCATAAATGTATTATTAGTTTCTATTGTTATGAGCAAATGAATGATCATAGAATCATGGAATCACTCAGGATGGAAAAGACCACTAAGATCATTTAGTCCAACCTTTAACCTAGTGCTAAAGTCCACCACTAAACCATGCTACTAAGTTCTAAATCTACACCTTTCTTGACCTCCAGGGATGGTGATTCAACCACTTCCCTGGGAAGCCTCTTCCAATGCAACATAACCATTTCAGTAAAGAAATTTCTCCTAATATCCAGCCTAAACCTCGCCTGGCACAACTTGAGGCCATTTCCCCATGTCTTATCACTTGGTGTTTAGGAGTAGAGCATGATGTAATTCTTCCCCCTTTCAGTTAAATTGTCCTTGGTTTTTTTTTTTTTTTTTTTTTTTTTTTTTTTTTTTTGTGCACAGTATTTGTGAAAGTCCTATTTCCTAAGTGTATTTGAGAAAAACATGAATTTTTATGGGAATCTAGAAAGATTCAGAGTCTAACCTGTTTTCAGGGGGTGCTATGCTTATGGTACTGCATAGCCTCACTGATTATGGCTTGATGTTACAGGCAATCTGTCTTTAGGGCTCTGAGAACTGCACCAAAACCACTGTAGCAACATGATTTAGAAGGCTGATACCCTGCAAGCCTAGGATGCCGACCCAATCGTGTTTAGAAAATTTGACCAGTTTTGTGTCATGGCACCATCTGATCCTGAGTTGTAATTTTATGCCAGATTGAGTATCATCTGTCCTCAAACATCAGGCAGCAACAACATGTAACAGTAACAGAAACTCTGTAGCACTTGCAGAGGTCCTTGGTTGGAAAGGTGAGTGTATACCCACTCTTGATCCATGATCAAATTTGCTTGCTGGTTGTCACGTAGGCATCATAGGATTGTAACTTTTCTGGCTCTCTTGGATTTAGTTTTCTTTACCCAAATGCAAATTATGTTGGATACCTATATCAGGTGTATTAGGTGATAGAAGTAAATTTATAGGGGGGGTACTCATGGACTCACATTATATATTCCCCAAAATACTGGTGATATAAAACATCCTGTGAGCTCGTTGTGTCCAGTGCCTTGACATACATTTAGCAATGTGTACTTATATCACTGTCAGTTAGTAGAAGTCAAAGATTTAGATACCAAATAAGTGTGTTTGGGCATATTTGGTAATTCCTGTCTGTCTTTCCTTGCCACTCAAGTTCAACTCTACCAACACCAGAGTCATGGCAGGCCCAAAGAGTAGAGGTTAACTGAAAGAAGCATTGACTAGCTATCAGGCAAAGCTGCAGCTATAAGAAATCTGAAAGCAATAAATGCTAGAAGAGAAAAAGAATGCTAAGAATTATCTGTTTGCTAAGGAAGGCCTGCTGCTTGTGAATTTTCTGCTTGTTGACCAGTTCTGTTTCTCTCCCTGTTTCTATCTGCAAGTCTCTGTTCTAGTCTGTCATTGATTTACACAGAAGAAATAGAATTAGTCCTAAAGGACACAATTGTTTCTCTAATTCCCAATATGAAGCTTGGTTTGCACTTGACTTTCCACTGTGCTTTTATGCATTTAATTGTACTGTGAAATTCAATACTTTGTGTTTGTTTGAAATCATAAAATAACTCTCATCAATGAGTCTTTTTTGCTTTGGTTCAGTCACAGCATGTGTATGATTTAAAAGTTGCACCACCCACGTTGTCCAAAATTTTGCTATGCACAGATGCTCAGTAAATTGCATACCTCCATCTGTGGCAATATAATTAGCTGGAAGAAGGTTTGAGTTTGGATATAATGCATTGTATTCTGATACAGCTTGAAACTGTTTTCATTCCTCTGAATTATGGGGGTGGGAGTTCTGCCATTTAATATAGTCTGCTCTTAAATTTAAAATATTTCTCAGTTTAAACTGAGAAAGAAGTTGATCCCATTTTAAGTAGCGAAAACTGAAGTGCCCAAACCTTTAAACATCCAGTAATTCTTCAAAGACTTAACACATTCACATACATTTATAATGGCTGTGTTCCTTTTTCACAATGGATAAGCATTTGAAAATGATATAAGTACAGTAAATACCTGATAAATGTATTTCTAGAAAGTAAATGGGTGGGTGTTTTCTATAATAATAATTCTTAGATTTTCAGTAACAGTTTTTATTTGAACATTTGAAAGCCTTCTAATAACTGCTGAGTAACAAAATCATGTAAAAAGCCAGAAGAATTGTTTCTGTTATTGTAATAAAACAGAGGACAAAGGGACTGTGATTTGCCCAAACTCAGCAGAAGCAGTAGAAATAAAACTCAGGCATCCTGTTCCACAATATTATTTTAGTCACTCAAATAACACTCATAAAAGAATACATAATAAATGCCATTCTCAAGAAAAATCTCCACAGGAATCTTTATTTCAGTTGCTTATTAGGTTAGATGAAGTGTTCCAGAATAAAGCAATGTTTTTCTAAGTGTGGTAATCTTGAAGTTTTTACATATCATTTCTGCTGTTCTTCTTCTCTAAACAAATAAATGTATACTTAAAAAAAAATCTTTTGAACATGTGCCCCTGCTGGCACCATATACAAAGCATAATCAAAACTGCTGTTCAATTGCTGCAAAAATACACTTTTCTCTTGGAGCAACCTGCAAATTCAAGTATGTATCTGATCCCCATCAAAGCAGTATGCACTGTATTTATTATCTAGGAAATCATTAAAGTCTTTGTAGATGCTTACTCTTGGTCCTGTCTTCGCCCTTTCATAAACACATATTCAGTCTTTCTCCAGCAAAGCTCAGGGGTAAGAAATCAAAGCAGTTAACAACAGGTGAAACTCACTGCAGGGAAGAGTACAATATACAGCCAACTGCTGTATGAGTTTACAAGACTCCTGCCAAGAAAAACACAAATAACAGCTCATGTTATCTGTCAGTTCTTCAAAATGGAGGTTACTAGGCATAGAAAAACAACCCAAAACTTTGAAATACCACTTGGTGAGTCTAACCATTGAAGTAACCCTGTAGGATGAAATACTCTTGGAGCTAAGGGTAGTATTTAAAATACTGTTCTGAAACAAGGCAATAGGCCCTCCAGCAGCTCAAACTGTATTATCGTGTTCAAATTCCTTTGAACTTCAGCAGATCTGTTGGTGGAGTCTCTGTGGTGCTCCAGCTTCTCCTGTGTGATATTCCCATCCTTCTCCTTCTATTTGCTGCACTTGCCATCTTTCAGTGAAGCATCCTTAGTAAACGTCACAGACACTTCTCTGTGCTCAAGGAGCAGACCCACAGCCTGTCCTTAGAAGGCTCCAGACTGACAGTTTCCTTCACAGACCAATCCACTGTTATCTTTCTTGTAAGCAAATCCTTATCCATCTTTCAGTTCCTGCCTTAATCCTCATAGAATCATTAAGGTTAGAAAAGACCTTCAAGATCATCTGGTCCAACCATCACCCTACTACCAGTGTCACCCACTAAACCATGTCCCTAAGCACCATGTCCAACCTTTAATTTTCCCCAGGTTTATGATAAGCAAGAGGACAAATTTCTCGTCAAAAGGAAGTTTGTACTTTTTGAGGTGAGATATCATTTTGTGTTTATGTAAAATATCTCCTGCGTTTCTGTCACCAGTTCCTATAAATATGTAGAATATTTTCACATTTTCTCCTTTTATCCTTGCCTGTCCTCAATTTTTACTGACTGGTCTCAGGTATACAAAGAAAAAGAGCTTTTTAAAAGGAAAAAAAAAAAAAAAAAAAAAAAAAAAAAAACTAGAAACATTTAGAAAAAAAGTTTAGAAACAGAATTCCCAGTGAATAATTTAGTACAGTGCAGGTGCTGCAAGTACCCAAACACAAAATGTATGTTGTTGTACCTTGGAGGAACTCTTAGATCCTTAACTCATATCGTGTTTGACAATATGACATATGTTACCTGACTTTTCGTATATGAAGTAAATCTATTGTATTTCATATTTAGTCAAGTTTTAACAAGTGGTTTAGTTAGGTCAATATTTGAAAATCACTTCAAAGAGATTTTGGCAATTAAACAGTCAATAAATTCACTTTGGTTGAAACATTGTTCTTGTAGAATCATAGAATAATTTGCATTGGAAAGAGCCTTTGGAATTCATCTAGTCCATCTTCCTGCTCAAAGCTGTTAACTTGAAAATTAGATGAGGCTGCTCAGGGCCTTTTCCAGGTGGTTTCAGAGATCTCCAGAGGTGGAAATTATACAATCTGTAGTGCATACTATGCTAACTGCATCTATTTCCCTTATATTTAGCTAGAATTTTCCCTGCTGCAGCTTGTGTCCATTGCCTCTTGTCCTATCGTCCATTGCCTCTTGTCCTATCACCAGGTACCTTCAAAAGTGGTTGGCTTTGACTTCTATGTGCTTGCTCAGTTAGTAGCTGAAGAAAGATGTTAGATCTCTACTTCAGGCCAGATTAACCTAGCTTCCTCAGCTTCTCCTAGAATATTATGTTCTCCTGCCCTCAGCTGAGCACCCTTCAGTTTATTAATGAAATTCTGCATTGGACAGTACTCTTGGTTTAGTCCCTTAAAACTGCATAGCAGGGAGTAATCGCTTACCTTTACCCATCTACTCTTGCTAGTACAGCCCAATATGTAATTAGCCTTCATCAATGGAAGGACTCAAATTGGAGCCCTAACAACATCATTTAATTCTTCTATGCTTTCCATGACCAGAAATTAAGAAAGATGGCAGTCAGTTATAATAAATTCATGAAATGCAGGTGATTTATCAGTTTTCTAGTGTGTGATGCAGATTGCTGTTTTTCAGATGTTTCAGGTATGATTTTGCATTAAGGTTACTGATCTGCTTGTAAAGCAGAGTGGAAATATCTTATTTCAAATGTTTAGATCCTTGGCAAGGTATTCAGAGGTTTTCTGTTGATATATAGCATTGCTGAGTTGCAAGCAGGATTTTGATGCCTGTTTACTAGGATCAGGGCAAGTACACTTTTTATTATGAATGTCCCATCTGGTATTTTTAGAGATATACCATTAAACATAGTGCAGTATTCTATCTTGATACCAAAAATTCTGTCTTCTTAATAATTTAGCTGTATGATAATTCATCAACTTACTATTCTATGTCAACACGTTGAATGTTCTCTTTTAAGTTATATAACCTTTCCTAACAAAATCTTTTTGGACCGAAATATACCACATTTCTGTTAAATACATAAGACCATATTTTTCAGAAAGTGTGGTAAAAATTTAAATGCAACAATTTTCCATCACTTTTTCAAGTTTGATAAACTACATCTTTCTCTTGTACTTGTTCAGGCCCCAAACATTACATTTCATTAAATTTCCAAACACTTGATGTTATAATCTTTAATGAGAAATGGGTGACTTATCTGACAAAATCTAAACTTGAGTTTCACGGAAGACTTGCTGAGTGTTTAGGAGCTATTTGTGCTTAGTTTATTTAAAATAAAATAGTCTTGCAAGTTACCTCATTTTAGATGCTCCTTTAGATTTAGAAGCATCCATTTAGAAGCTAGAATTGAGTTCAGTAGCACAACTGTGTGAAAGAAATGAATAAAAATGATTACATGCTAGTTGAGTTATACTCAACTAGCAACTAGTTTACATAATGGATGTCCTATCCTACCAAGTGTTGGCTGGACAAAGCTTCCATGTAGGAGGTTCCTGCTCTTCAGTTCCTACTGATACGATGTGGAAAGGTATAAGCAAAAATTACCACTCAGATGACACCTGATCCTGAAGTTGTTGCTCTGAAGCCTGTAGGCATACATTCAACCTAACGATATGTTCTGTTACTTGCTAGCCTGTATTTCACTTATTTTCCTATGACTTTTCAGGTGAGCTTTCACAACCTGCACTAACACACATGCTACCTATGTTAGTGGTGCATGAACAGGTTGCACAAGGACATATGGGTGACAGTCACTTCTTTGATTGCCCTGTATACAGATACTGAAAAAGTACTGGCATAGGGGGAGAGTTCAGGACATCCTTTTGTGAAACTCATCTCACTGAAAGAAGTGATAGTTGGACTGGGCAGGTTTGAACTGAGGGTTTTATTTCTTTCATTATGTTCTTCCCTTTTCCCTTTTCTTAACAGAAATTGGAAATCAGAAAAGATAAATTGTGACAGGTCAATCCAGGTTTAGAGTGTTCTGCCTGTGAATTGCTACAAATGAGAAAGTAGTACGCGGTCAGAGCAAAATACTCCTCAACCTTCTCCACTGCTCTTCCCATGTCTGAAATGGGCAGAAGGAAGGATGACATACTTCATGACACAAGAACACATGACAGAAGTGCAAAAGAATCTAAGGGTCTTTTTTTTGAAAATACATTAATTCATTATCATCTCTAAATAATGTCTTAATACCATGCTTATTGAGGCATCTGGAGCTGCTGTAACATGGATAATGAAATTACCTTTGTGTATAAATCACTACTTGTATCTCACCATCTGAACTTGAGACAGATTCTGAATACAAAACAGTTCAGGATGACTTCCATTGTAAAGGGCTGAGGTGCTCTATTGAGGTGCTAAGAACATTTGCTTTCGTAGCAAGAAGGATGTCAAAATTGCTCAGCTTTTTGCATGATTGTGCTTTAAGACTCTGTACCTCTAGCAAATTGACAAGCCAAATAGTAGAAAAAGTGAGTGGGGAGTTGCCATGGTGATCACAACATTTGATAACTGAAAAAAAAAAAAAAAAAAAAAAAAAAACGCTCCATAAAGCAACCATGAACCAGAATACAAAGATGGCATTTATTGCGACCACAGTCCAAATTCCTGGAAGACTTGCTTCATTGACTTTCATTATATTGATAATTGGTTCAATTTGATGCCTGAGATATGACTTCACACTCAAAACAGTTTGTTGTTTTTTTTGTCCTCTAATGAATTGGCAGGCTATAGAGAGAAAATTGAAATCTGAGAATTGTGTGGAGATGGTAACCAAGTAGATATCTGTCAGCATATGTCTTCCTCTCTATTGTGTGGCTATCTGTAATGGACTCTTCTTCTACAACTTCCCCTTCTACAGCTTTGGAAAAGCAGTGTGTGCAGAAGTGGGTTCTTTGGCTATGCCAGTGTGCCACAGAAAGTCATGGCAGAACTAAAGCCATGCATTTATAGAACCAAGTCATGCATTTATATCCTTGTTTTGCACCCTGTCCTCTAGTTCTGTCTAGCTAGATTCAGCAGCATAAATATAAGAAAAGATGGAGTCTCTACTCATCAACAGAACAGATTTAAGCTTTTTTGTCTGTTACTATAGAGAGGCTGTTCAGTCACCTTTAAAATATTTTTTTCTCCTAAATATGTAGCTAGTGCTACTCCTAAATCTGTAGCTAAAATTTCTCTAGACATCAGACTTCAACTAACTCTGAAAACAATATTTAATTTGTTTGATCTCAAATTAGCTGCCATTCTGTTTAGAATGACTAATTTAAAGTTTCCTGTTGATTCTGTTCACAAATCTTAAAAAGCCTCTAGTAATAAGCAGAGAGAATCACAACTACAGTCTGATAGAATGCAGTGACTAATCAGAGCACCAACTAAAGACAACATAACATTGCACAGGAAACTTAGGAAAATGGAAGATTTTGCAAACGCAAAACCTTTTTTTAGATAATCCCTATAATACATTATTATAGCATAAAATCGAAGTCAATATAATTATCAACATAGAGATTCTGGTAGCCTAAATTCACTTAAAACTTGATCATGTTTTTTGACAGTGACTCTGTCTTCTAAGATACAGAGAAATGTTAAGTGCGCTTGTGGGAGTAAGCATCATATTTTCCATCACCTAATATGGCCATCAAGCCCAACTAAATGGTACAAGAAAGGGGTTGATGTACAACTGGCTTGACAGTCTGGACTTTTGACGGTCTTTTTTTTTTTTTTTTTTTTTTTTGACCTCCATTCATTTCAAGCACAGAGATTGTAATTGCAGACTCACTCTTTAAACAGCACTGACTCATCACTATCTATTCCATTGCAAAATTTTATTTCTGTATCACTATCCAGTCCTTTTGAAGTATTCCTGCTACTGGTTCTGTGCTCTTAGCCTCAGTGAGTTTGGGTTTTGTTTGTTTACTCCAATTAGGCTATGATTATAAGTTATGAATAAAATTTAGGGGAGGTGGGGAAGGATAGAAAACTAATTTTTATTTTTGGTAGTTCATAAGTGCACATTGTTCTTTATGTTAGTGTATGACTCAAACAAGAAGGTAAAAGTTTATGATTCAAGATCTGAATCAGACCATAGGTTTCCATGCATCTGTTCAGTTTTTATATTAACTTAAACCAGTTTATAGATAACAAGAAAGTCTACCTGAAGATTAGCAGGCAAAATTGTTTGTCAAATCAACTGCATATAAAATAAAATCATTTTTAAAACGGGATGTTGCCTCTAACCTTAACAAAATGAGGGAATAGTAAAAAAATGTAATAAGGGCATAATTGATTGAATTACTTCTTTCTTTGAATAGTTCCTTTCATTCAAACTGTTCATTTGGTTAGCCATTGTTCCAAGTGAGATACAGCCTAAGCAGACATACTGCTGCAAGCTATGAGAAGGGTAATCTTAGGGGGTGGTTTGAGATAAAAGGCTGATGGATGTTGTGTGAAATTAGGGAGTCCGTCTTGCTGGGCATTGTGGGAGAGGTAACTGGCAAACTTCTGTGTGCCTTTTTGTAAGAAAAGGAAATGAAGCAGTGGCTCTATAATACTAAGCCCTAAGGAAAGAGTATGAACAGGAAGAAAATACAGAAAGAAGAGAATACCCTGAATGTTAACTCATGATGTGGCAAAGTAGATAGGGATGCACAAAAGGGAGGGCAGGAAAGCCACATGGAGGATCCAGCTCTTCTTCAACGATATGTCAGAGGCAGATTCTGTGCCTTTCTGTGTACAACTACCACACACACAGATTTCACCTGGGTCCTGACCCTTCCCACCCTGCAAGTAATCTTGACTCTTCCCTTGAAACCTCTTTCCTATGAGCTGATGGAAAACAAACAGACAGCAGGCAATGGGGCCATCCATGGGCTGGTCCTGCATGGGAGGTGCAGCCTATAATTGGCTGTTACAGTCACTGTCATTAATTTCTGGCTTCCCATTTGTGTTCATCAGCAATGGTATTTTTCCTTTCTTTTCCACTAAGCATACCTCAAGCCTGCTACTTTCCAACAAAACTGTTAAATGAATCAGATTTATAGGACACTTAGTCTTAATGAGGAAATAAATAGATGGAAGAGAACCTGCAGACAATGGGAGTCCTCACCCCACTCCATGCTGTGACAATATAAGGACCTGCAAGACATCATTAATTGCTCACCTATACCCATATGTTTTCATGTCATTAAATTAATCCTTTCATGATTACTAATTGCCATGCTTCTGATTAATTTCCTTTCCTGAAGGAAAACCAGCTCTCAGAAACAAAATGATTGTTTTCAAATTCACAAAATTGTTATTCATTGCAAAAACAGGATTGCTTTTTCCTTCTAAACTCTCCCAATTATATTAGCCATGCTAGTTACTAGCTCCCTCTGTGAAATAAGTTTTCTTTTGCCTGTTTTTCAGATTAAAAAAAAAAAAAAAAAACTGGGAGACAAACCTACTGAGAAAAATCACTAATAATTATGACTGAAAATCAAAATATTGAAAACTGACAGGGAGTGTTAGTTTTGCACCTAACTTCTCTCCATGCTTTTCTCCCCAGCTTTAATAACAAAAAGCTGTAAATACTATCTGCACATTTCCTCTCCACAGTGACTTTGCAAGCAGTATTCTCAAAGTAGAAAGCTCTATGTTTGCAATGCTCTATACCTCTGGAAAGTTACTGTTAGGATTTTTCTGAGGAAATCCAGCTTTGTTTGTAGCTCTTAGCAGTTACCAAGTTAGTAGCTAATGAAATCAGACTGTCATGGTGGAGGATGCTAATAGCATAATTAGATTTACATACTTGAGCCATGCCATGAGCATTCATGATACTTTACAGGCCTACAAAACACAGTTACTGGCTGAACTCACAATTAACAAATGCTCAGTGAGGAAAAGCAGGGACTGAAAGGGTTGAGACACAAAAACACAGCAACAGTTATATTGTACTTTTTTATTTTTTTTATATGCATTAAAATAAGATGAATAAAAATGTTTGTCTCAACAAGCCCTGTCCTAAGGAGCAGAAATCCCATCTAGACTGATGAAGTGGAAGGGAAAGGTCAGTACAGTTTGTCATCTGCCCAGCCGTGGGTTGTGATGCATCCCCTTGATGTGAAAGGTCGCTCAAAGAAATGACTTCTGTGTGAGTTTCCCTATGGAATGATCTCATCCTGACTGAAGTCAGAAGAACCCAAGCAATAATAATTCTGTGATTTCCCATTGAGCTGAAATGTTTCAGTGTGATGGGCTGCTGTGTAGAACCTCCATTAAAGAAACTTGTGGCTATTTTAGTGGCAGTGCTGGCACAGCAAGGATGTTGTGTGGGTCTACTCTGCTGGAGAGACACCAGTGCCTGCTTGTGGGGAATGAGGAGAGGAGTCTGTCCTGTGATTGTTTGCTTATGGTAGTGCAGATGTTTAGTTGCTGTAGGAAATCAGTTCCACTTAGATCCCGCTGCAGTCTCACTTAACTACTGTAGTCTCAGTTGATACTTGAGTTTTATTGCAGAATCCTCCTGCTGTTGATTTTAGCTCCAAGGAGTCTAAGATCTCTGGGGTCTTGTCTATAATTTGTATTTTTCAGTGGGGCATGGGTTATGATGAGACCCAGGAAGTACAATGATGTGCCCTGTATTCACTTTAGTGTTACAAATAATGCTGGGGGCAATGCTTTATAAGAAGAGGCAAAACATTATTACTTCTCATGGGATTTATGGTAATAAAATTAATCATGATGAATTATTTGGGTATCTGTGTGGCAGTCATTTTTCCAAAGCTGTTTTTTTTTCTGCCCTGCAGGGGCTGTTTCTTTTACATGCAGGTCAGTGAGCTTTTACTGAAATCATAACAAACATGCAAATGTAAATTTTTCTTATAAAGCCACAGGGGAAAAAAAAATCCCTAGTTAGGAAAGATGGACAGTTGGTAATTGGAAAAACTGGATCTGTTCTATGCTACTCTATTGCAATAGACAAAAATTTAGTTTAGGGCACCCAGATGCAGTTCATTCTGACCAGTCTGTCCAGGTAGGTGCTAGGAAAAACATTCGTAATAGAGTATGAAATGAATGGTTGGTAACATATTCTTTGCTTGTTTCGTGTCTCTTTGGAAACAACTGATAATGTGAATTCTAACACTATGAGAATTATAGCTTACCAAGACTGAGTTATTTCATTATTGTTTTAAATGCAATCCCAAGTTAGGAAATAAAATGTTAACAATACAGATGTACATTTAAAAAAATAAAATTAAAATAAAATAAAATAAAATAAAATAATAAAATAAAATAAAATAAAATAAAATAAAATAAAATAAAATAAAATAAAATAAAATAAAAAACAGGTGGGAAAATCTCTCCTATGTGAGATGCAGATGTACCAGCAGAGCTTTGCTGCTGAGATCCAATTCCAGATCTCTAAAAACACAGAAATTAATGAGCAAGAACACATGCTCCATGGGAATTAAGCTTCTCATGTCACTGTAGGAAAACCAAAAAGATTATTTGAAAAGTAAGAAACTGTTATTGTTCCTTGCTGTGACCTTCTTTCTTTATGGATGTTTATAGCTGTGGCTCCCTCATTTTGTTTAGTATTGTTTCGTATGGGTCTTGGGTGTCTGTTCAGTGAAGTTGATTTCTGGAAACTGAAGAGCAGATGGTTGGTGTTTGTAAATTGCCAAAGCCTCGTGACTTCAAATGCTTAGTTGCCTTGAAAATTTGAGCAGCTAACATAGCTATTTAAGGACTGTACAATTATTTTCTTTTTTCCTCCCCTACTTTCCTGAACAAAATGAAGATTGAATCTCCCCTGTGTTCTTCGTAAACTGTATGGAGTATATTTGTTTGCATTGCACATAGTACACTGACAATATACAGTTTAGGAAATTATTCAGATTTTTGGCTTTAATTATAAGTATAGTTAAAACATATGCATATTTGATAGATTTTTTTCAAATATAGATGAATAAATTTAATATTATTTGACTGTATATTATCAAGTTGTGATTCGGGCAGCATACACTCTATAGTGAACAGTCTTCACCATGTGGCGTGGTCTTGGGAACCCTGCTCTGGGTGTTCCTGCCTGAGCAGTGGTTGGACCAGGTGGCATCTAGAGCTCACTTCCAACCTAAACCATTCTGTGATTCTGCAAGCATAAAATTTTAATAGAACTATACAAAATAAAATTTTACTCAGTACTTATTTAGCAAATTGCAATATAAAGCAGATTTTTTGCCTTCTGAGAATTAAATAAAGAATTCCAGATTTAGTCTGTAGATTACTGTTTAAGAACAGGGCTCATTTTTTAATTAAGCAATAAAATCTGATTTGATCTTGACATATTTATTGGTATAACTACTTTCACCAAGGGAAATATATAAAATTTATATTATTACAGTGCATTTTGCAGACATTGCTTTAGCATTTCCTTTATGTTATAAAGGATAAATAAAAACCATGTAACTAATCCACCCTTACAGTATTAAATATATCAACCATCTTTCTATCTCTGGGTGTTTCCTTTGCTGCAAGCAAAGAATAAGGATTATTTCTGCATGCTCATTAATCCTGCATCCTACAAGAACAGAGCCCTGTACACTTTAATTTGGAAGCCCTCTTAGAGATTTTGCAGAAGGCAGCCTTTGATCTCCTCCACTGACATGCACTGTGAATTTCTCGAGTTTTCAGTACATTTGCTATAAGAGCTTGTTCTGAGCCAGCTGCTGCAGTAGCACAGGAGAGCTGATGCTCATCCCTGAACCCCCTCTGCCCATTCTGCCAGGAGGCCAGATCTGCCTTGCACCTCCTCTCCCCTTCACCTGGGGAGACAGGGAGACATAGGAGTGAGTTGGTGACTCCTCCACACCAGCATCCCCAAGCACCACACATTGAAGTCCATCCCCTGGAGGTCTTGCAGTTCTGAGAGCGTCTTCTCATCTCCTACCCTCTCCTCCCACCAGTCTTTGTGCTTCAGCTTCACTCCGGGCTCGTTCACCTTCAATCCTTGCCTCATCCCTCATTATCTCTTGAAAGGCCCCATGTGCCTATACTTCTCTGCCCATTAATTAACTCTCTGCACAAAAGATACTGAGATAATTGATATTTGCTTCTGCATGTTACATTCTCTCCATAGCCTGTGCCTTTTTCATCCATCTATCTGTAAGGAGGAGGCAGTTATTCTCTACGTATATAATTCATAGCACAGCAGGTCTCTACTTTCAGTCAGCCCAGAACTATAAACCATTAGTAATGTGGTTATTGATGATAACAGTGCTTTACAGTTTTATTATTATTATTATTATTATTTTCCTTATTTCTGTGACTGAAGTACATGGTGTCACTCTTCCTCTTTCAGTCTAAAAGGATATATACCAACTATCCCTGGTTTCACATTTTCCAGTAACTCTTCATTATCCATCTGTATTACCTGCTATATGGGTTCATAGAATCATAGAATCATAGAATATCCCGAGTTGGAAGGGACCCGTAAGGATCATCAAGTCCAACTCCTGGCACCGCACAGGTCTACCCAAAAGTTTAGACCATGTGACTAAGTTCACAGTCCAATCGCTTCTTAAATTCAGACAGGCTTGCTGAGGTGACTACTTCACTGGGGAGCCTGTTCCAGTGCACAACCACCCTCTCGGTGAAGAACCTCTTCCTGATAACCAGTCTAAACTTCCCCTGCCTCAGCTTAACAGCGTTCCAGTAGGGCCTTTCACTGGTGTTTACAGAGAATAGGTCACCCGCCTCTCCACTCCCCCTCGTGAAGAAGTTGTAGACTGCATTGAGGTCCCCCCTCAGCCTCCTCTTCCCCAGGCTGAATAGGCCCAGTGACCTCAGCAGCTCCTCATATGTCTTCCCCTCTAGGCCCTTCACCATCTTCGTCACCCTCCTCTGGAAACTCTCCAACAGTTTAATGTCCTTTTTGTACTATGGTGCACAGATCTGCACACAGTACTCAAGGTGAGGCCACACCAGCGCAGAGTAGAGCAGGACCATCACTTCCCTCGACCAACTAGTAATGCTGTGCTTGATGCATCCCAGGATACGGTTGGCCCTCCTGGCTGCCAGGGCACACTGCTTGCTCATATTCAACTTGCTGTCAACCTCAACCCCCAGATCCCTCTCTGTGGGGCTGCACTCCAGCGTCTCGTCACCCAGTCTGTACATATAGCCAGGGTTGCCCCGTCCCAGGTGCAGGACCCGGCACTTGCTTTTGTTAAACTTCATGCGGTTGGTGATCACCCAGCTCTCCAATCTGTCCAGATCTTTCTGCAGGACCTTTCCACCCTCATCCGAGTCCACAACTCCTCCAGATTTGGTGTCGTCGGCAAATTTGCTCAAAACACCTTCTAGTCCTACATCCAAATCATTTATAAAAACATTGAAGAGGCCCTAAAATGGAGCCTTGAGGGGCCCATTAGTGACCATCTGCCAGCCTGATGTGGCCTCATTTACCACAACCCTTTGAGCCCTGCTCGTCAGCCAATTGCTCACCCATCGTATGATGTTTTTGTTAAGTTGTATGCTGGACGTTTTGTCCAGTAGGATCCTATGGGAAACCATGTCAAAAACTTTGCTGAAGTCCAAAAAGATCACATCAGCTGGTTTCCCTTGTTTGACTAGATGGGTTGAGTGACTGAATTCTAGAAAATACCTTATTTGTATACTGTTGCCCCGTTGCTGCAAGAAAATCAAAATTCAGAGTATTTTTATTTTTTATTGTTTGTGCTACAAAGTTTACAGATCATCATCTTGGCTTTTAACCAATGACATAAAATTGATGTTGTTACGCTTTTTTTGTTGGTGTTTGGATAGCTGCATTTGCAGAACACTGACTGTACTTTTGTTTTATGTTTCTGTTATACTTAACTCTTCCTTTGGGTTAGTCACTGGATTATGTTTACCTCTTCTCCTATGCTTTTATGAATTTAATCACCTTATTAACATCTGGCTAATATCTTTCAAATCCAATGGCTTCTCATATGCAGTAGTATTCAGTACTTTTATCCTTTTATTAAATGCTTCTCTCCCTCCCTGCATTTCACTTCTCCTACTCATTTCAGCAAAGTGGTTCCTATGGTGACACACTTTCCATATACACTTTAGGTTGTGCTCCAGCATAAAAAACATTGTATCAGACTCTCTTCTATTTAATGAAGGCTTAGGCTCCTCCCTCCATGGATCTGATACTGTGTGACTCACTCCTGGATTTAGATCAAGTCTATTTGTTGCCGGGGGATGTGGATTTTTTTAATATGTAAATGTGTTTTGCGATTATAAACCTAGTTTTTTTCACATTTAAAATATCTAATAGGCATGATCTTTCTGCAGTCTTCTGTGGGCTTATGGCATTTATCATTAATCTTTGATGCTAGTATTCTTGTCATGAAAGAATGCCACAGAAAACATCACATCCAGAGACCACTGGGCACTTCCACATTTGCACTTATCTGAGGCAGGTAAGGATCTGCAAGATCCTAGTTGAGACTTTCTGGGCTTCATTTAAGTAATATGGTCATTGCTACTCCCCATAAAGGTACAAACTGTGCTCACAAAATAACCATCATTCCCTTCTCTCATCCCTCATAGTCCATCAACAAGTCTATCACAAACACAATCAACAAGATGTTCCTGTTCGCAGCTTTTGGATTATAATCATACAGTCTGTTATAAACCCATCAGATGTTTCAGTTCTGTGCTGCTTTGTGAGTGATGAACACATTGCTCTCCAATGTGATGTTTTTTTCTTAGAATAAAATAATCTTTAAATGTTTGCACAATACTTGAAAATCGCCAGTCCACTGAATGTGAGAAGATGGGATAAAATATATCCCTTTTTTCATATAGATACCTGTGTGCACACAAATCTATGTAAAATAAGTTGCTGTTGTTGTTGTTTTTAAAAGAATCATTTTCCAATGACCAGATGCTAAAAGATACTGTTATTTAAGTGTTATTCAGTGATCCTTAATCACACACTTCTTTTATGCTTTTTTTATTATTATTATTTTATTTTTAAATATAGGACATACATGTCTCCCCTGCCCAAAACAGTTATATTTTATGTACAAGATGTGATTAGAGATGTTTGCAGACGGGCAGAAGACAGAGTGCAAGGAAAACAGTAAGACAGTAATGATCAGTAAGATGGACTTTAGCCTAACAATACTGCTAAATTAAACATTATTATAATTTTGTAGGTCTCACAGAAAAGCTGATCAAAGCAAAGATGTAGTAAAATTAATTTTGAATAGATTTCAGTGAAACAAGATTTCCTTTGCCAATGACATAGAAAAAGAAATTGCAGTAATTGAAACATGATATGAAAGCGTGAGCAAAATATTTAGTTGCATGGAATAGAATTTACTCTGCTAAGCATTAATAATCCTACCTAGGTCAGGAATAATAATCATGTGGAGTTAGAATACTTTGGCTAAAATTTTCAAAAGCATCCATGATACTGTAACACCTATAGGAAAATGTTTTTTTTGTTTCTAAAAATGACTGAAGCATTTAGAAGTGGGTATGCCTTTGGTTAGGTACTTAAATAATGTCCCAGAATCCACCAGATAAGTGTGTTAACACTGCTGATTTTAAGCTAGGTATCTACCTAAATGCTTTTACAAATCTGACTGGGCACCTTCGATCTAGACTTAGACTGTGATTTAGACTGTGAACTATTTTTCTAACTTTTGAAGTAAAATCCATTTAAGCTTTTTTTTTTTTTGATTTTTTTTACCTGACCTTTTATGTTGGATTTGTCCCAAATTGTGGCTGCATTGTAGAGCAGCTTAACCATTTGACAAAACTGGATTCATAGTTTGTCATCTTCTTTTCTTATTTTATCAAGCAACTGATATCTTCTCCTTGCAGTTCCCATCAAATGCTCATTTCTTTATTTTGTGTTGGTTAATTGAATTTCTGGATTTTTATTTATTTATTTATTTTAATCTCATAATTTAAAGCATGTCTATATAGTCTGTTTAGGCAGATGAGAAGTTAATCTGTCTGTGATGTGAATTGACTCATGAGTTTCATCTGTTACGTCTATTCTATCAAAACTGCTATTGTGGCAACAGTATTTCTGGAAACATTTTTCCTTAAAGTTTAACAGAAGTGGGTCTATTCATGCAGTAAAACCACTATGTCCAGAAGTCAATGTTCATAGGACAATCATATGAAGTGTTGTCTCTTAGCATCCTACTTAGAAAAGAGATTACTCATTTCTTTGTGTGCTGGTTGAGGCTGAACAGGATAACTCAGTTGTATAAAATTTACCCAAAACCATGAGTTCTTGTCTGTGGTTAACTTCAGTATCCTTCACTGGAGATATGGACTGTATAAGGTCACATATCCAAAAGGCAGGCAAAGTGGAAAGCTTTTGAAAAAGGGCCACTGATTTTGCATAGCTATAAACTGGTGATTTTTATGTCATCATTGTAATTTCAAAACACCTTCCAGGTCTGAATTAATTAGCGTAACTAACATATGCCAACAACAGTTCTCATCTCACCTTTTGTGGGCAGAGAAGTGTTTTGGTTTGATTTTTGAAGTTATCTATACATGCATATTTCTACATATTAATATTATTTAAAGAAAAATGAAAAACAATGTTTAAAAGCAAATCTGGTGAGGTCCATGACTGCCCTCACTTGTGCTGGGAATGAATTCTTTAGCCATTGGCTGATCTGTCGAATTGTGGTTCAACTCTTGGATGCTCTGCATGAGTCATGTGGGTATAATTCCATCCCAATTAACTTTTATATACTTTTATATTCTCAACTGATGTTCAGTGGCTGTGAGTATGGGTAGGTCCAGTAACTGCAGACGTTCATACTTACGTAATAAGACCCGAAGTGGGTGATTTGAACTCTTACATCACTGGCCATGTTTAAAAGTGCTGGACATAATCTTCTCAGACTACTACACTTTAGGGGCATAATGAGCTTTTTTGGAGAGGTATTTGACTGGAGATTATTCAATGACTTAAGCAAGCAATATCTGGCATCCTACAGTTCCCTTGAAATTAGTGGTGGGGACTGTGACCTGTAAATGAGAAGTGTGAGAAATTCTTCAGAACGGATTGTACACCCTTAGCAGCTTGTATGTTGATTTTCAAAATGTGGAGGTGTAAAGTGAAGACAAATTTCATCTCTTCAGGATTAGGAGGTTCTGAAAATGTGCAAATCTGGAGATATTCCCACATGTAGCTATAGTTATAAACTAATTTTTACATTATGTGCCTATTTATTTTTAAAAAAAAAAACTGCATATTTTGCCTTAAGTCAGTTTTATAAAATGCTTCCCTCAAAGCGTTAATCATTTGGGTTCTACTTCTGTCTTGTTTTTTTTGAATGCTTCTGGAAGAGCTTTAGTATAGGATTTGATTACAGCAATGAAAATATGTTAATTCACTGAATTCTCTGCATTTTCTTTTATTTATACAAAAGAACAGAAATTTCTAAATCTGCAGAGTTCAAACTCCACCCCAAAAAATACTTTTTTGATTATTGAAATAATGGAGAATAAGTAAGGACAAATTTTAAGAATATACTAATATACATCTGTTAACTATTAGTGCATTGTAAATGGCTGGGCCAGAAGTAAACTAAAAAAGCAAAATTTAATAGAAAAAAAAAACAACAACAATAACAACAACAACAACAAAACTCATGTGTTAGTAACTTGCCAGATCAACATCAGACCTTGTCAGAAGGAAAGGGAAAGAGAAAGCACCTAACAGAGTGTCCTTCCCTAAGAGCAGCATACGTGCTCTTCAGAGCTGAGTGACACCTTCCCAGGTGATCAGAATTTATATATCTGAGTGAAGTTGTGGCTAAAGAGGAAGGAAAAAGACCAATCTGTTAAAAACATGAAGAATTTATATTTGTTGTAGAACAAGAAGCAGATCTCCGTGAAATGAAGGCATGTCAGTGACAGGTATGGCCTCTTCTGAAAGGCTGAATGCCGACCTCTTCACTTGATAGCACAATTAAAATATGTGGAAATAATTTTTTCTCTAGCTGAAAATCTTGACTTAAACAGAAAAAAAATGTGCATATAAATACTTTCTAGAAGCACAAAGAAAGAAAATAAAGTGATGAAGTTTCTTCCTTTAAAGTCATATGTTACTAATGCTAGGGGATGGGATTTTCCAAAAACATTCAGTGCTCTGATGTGTTAGCAAAAGTGGAGTTAGACCAATAGGGAACCAACAGGGAATGCTCTGGAAAATATCCAGGAATTAAACTCAAAGACAGTTAGGAAGGAACCTTTAGATAATGTCTTGTCCAACTTCCTGCACAAAGCCGAGCCAACTCAACCAAGCTGCTCAGAGCCTTCTCTAGTCAAGTTCTGATCCTCTCTCTGGCTGAGGACTCGGTAACTCACAACCTCGCTGGGCCTGTCTGAGTAACTTGTTTTAGTGTTTCACCACCCTCTTAACATTTGTTTTTTTGTTGTTGTTCCTAGGTTTAGACATAATTTCTGTTACTGAAACTTTTGTTTTTGCCCCTCATACTTTTACTGTGCACCCGTAAAAATGGCCTTTTTCCATCTTCTCTTAAGGTGGCCTCTTTCCGTCTTCTCTAGACATTCCCAGTAGGTTAGCTGCAAACAATAACAAGAACCCCCCATTGCATTTTCTTCTGAAGTCTGAGCAAAACCAGGTCTCTCAGCCTCTCCTTCAGCATGAATGCCTGCAATAGGGCTATTCAAAGTAAGAATAGCCCTATTAATAGCCTGAGAGACCTGTATATGAGAAGGCAGATCTCCTGCTGTACTCTGTACCTATCTCCCTTTTTGAGCAGAGGGGCAACTCTGCCAGTCTACTTTTATCCTGAAGCCCTGTGGAGCTCTGATATGAATTATTGCCAATTGTAGGTGACAGAAGAGATGTGCATTGCTTGGTTACAAGAGAACATCTTTGTTCCATGTGACTGCTCCTTTTATTGTAGCAAAGAAGCCACATTGTTTTGTCTGCTTTCCCTTCCTTAAAGTATTATTAATTAGTTCACTATAGTAGCTACACATCTAGAATGCATTTCATTTTGTGATCCCAAAATGCTTTGGAAGATTAAGGGATAAATTATATTTGCTAAGGTACAGAGGTGCAAAAAGAAGATGGAACTAGGAATGACACAAAAAAACAGAGCAAAACTTGTGCTTGGGGAAGATGAAGAGATCACCCAAAGAGACCATTGTGATGATGGTGCCACTGTCCTGAAAGAGGCAAAACTGGGAGGAAGCACTCTTGTTTGCTTTCTTGTATTTCATGTATTCCAGAGATCCTCATATACATTGTATTTTGGGGCCCTTTTGCCTAAAATTACCTATAGTTAGATCAGTTTCGTTTAATGAGAGAAATTTTAAAGCAAATTTTGATGGAGTCACTATTTTAGTCAAAATGCAGTTTTTGAGACATCAAAACTGTTAAAACATTAAAAAGAAATGCATAAACATTTAAATAAACCCCATAAACTACTCGGATGGAGTTAATAAACTCCATCAATTGTATTTCCACAGATGTAAAATTATAGATGGGGACAGGTCAGAAAGCATTTCAAATCATACAAACTGTGTTAAGAATATATTTGTATTTTACTGGTTTGTATTAATTAAGTTATAATTGTAGGCATTTGTTGACTCATAACTAATTTCCTAATCTCTCTCTTTCCATGATATGGTGGTTATTATTGTTGCTTTCATTTACGTATGAGTTTAACATGTGATAGATGAATTTGCAAAATTTAGCTTTCCGTTTCTTTCCAATTCCTCTTTTTCCTAGCAGAAATTTTATTCAGAATGTAATGCAAACTGCCAGGGTCTGGGATCCACAAGATCAGGTATTTAGATATACATATGTCATTATTTGCACCCAGAGCAGGGCAGACACATGTACAGGGATGAGGGGGAACTGGAAAAATATCAGTCTATATAATCCAATATGGGATATAATAATATGCCTAGAAGGAGAATCTATGAATGTCTTGAAAATACAGTATAAGATGTCAGTATATTATAAAATTATACTACTACAGAATTATAGTTTATTTTTAATTGTTTATGGAGAAAGATGGCAAAACCCATCCTTCAGTGCAATGCTGAAATTTTCACAGGATTCAGTTTACAGTCTTTAAGGCCATGGTATGGGCTTGGATTACCTACTCTATTATACCCATCTATCATATGCTCTTAATTTTCACACTGGTACCACATTGCTGAGCACAAAAATTGTGTGTAACAAAACTGTATTTTCCATGAGGTTAAAGTCAAAGATGAAAACTGTCTCTGAGATCTTGGAGAGTTTATTCATTCTGTCTTGATTTGATGACACAGAGAAATGAAGAAGTCAGCAATTTATGTGCTAATTTCTTCCAATGGTTATTCATTTTAATAGATAGTAAAACGTGTGCGTTATTTCCCATGTGGATTTGTCTGTCTTCCAATTTCTAACCTCCTCTCCTTTTCATGCCTTTCTAAATGAAAGTCATTAACTATGTAATATTTTGTTCCATGAAAATGGCTGTACGTTGCAACTTCTGTATTTTCTCTTTGCCAAGCTAAAAACCTTTGTAACAGTTTCATCAGCTCTTAAGCTTTCTTTTTCTTTTGAATGTTTTGCCTTCCTCTCCAGTGCCTCACTGTCATTTTTGAACAACGGAATTTGTTTCAGTGTTTTAGTAACAGTTTCATCAGTACCCAAATATGTATTTCTAATCTTCATTTTACTTGTTTTTCTGCTCAGTCGAAGCACACCTAGCCCATCTCAATTATCTCAGCCATTTTTACTCTAGGTACCTTGTAGAATCACTCTTCAAGCATTTGTAGCACAGGCTTTATTTCCTTGTTTCTTTATATAATATTATATAAGTTGATTATATTCACATGGATTTCACTCAACTGGGACTAGCTTAACAAATGAACCAGATCATGAAATATTGCTGATTTTCTCTGTTATTACCTTTTCTATGAATCTTTGTTCTATCCTCAAATTTAGTCAAAAGAGTCTTAACTTTCAAAAGCATTAATGAAAATGCTGAAGAACACTATATTTATTCCTCTGAAACCACACTGAAGATATCAGGAATCATTTTGTGATTTTAAATAATATTTTGAGAAACAATCAATTACTTGTAACTTAATATTGGCTCTACTGTTAACTCTATGACACACAGCCTGCAGTTTTAATTCAAACACTTCACAAAGCACTATTACATTTAAAGATTTTTTTTTTTTAATTGGTCATCTTTTTAAAGTCAAGATTAAGGCTTTTTGGAGGGGGTGTGTTTTAAGTAAAATCCTCTGAATGGTATGCTATTCCTGTGTTCCTGTCTTTAATTTTGTTTTGTTTTGTTTTTGTCATTTTTTTCAACTGCATTGCTATTAGGCTGACTACACTGTGCTTACCCAAGAATCTTTCTTGTCTGTCTGCAGCATGATTCTTTCAGCCTGCTGGAATTTCTTCAGCAGTCTAAGATGCACTAAAGAGAAAGATCTATACACCAGATGCATCCTCATCTGTCACTTGAAGAAATCTTAGACATTAATTAATCATGCCTGTTTATATATAATCTTCAATACCCAGTTAATAATGTTTAGTTTTTTTAATGACTAATAAACACTCAACTAATCACAGACAGGTATTTCATCCCTTTTACAAAGGAAAAATGCATCATTCCATTTCTTTCCAAAACCTGAATAGGAATAATTTAGTAAATATTTCCCTGACTTCTGAATGTATTAAGGATTTTATTATCTTCACCTAAGGATGTATCCACACCATTGTTCAGACACCTTTTTTGGTCCAGATAGATTGAAACAGACCTTCGTATTGTTCTTAGTCCTTCCAGCTATATTTCCTTGATATCTTAAAAACATTTTATGATTTCCTATATTTGAAACCTTTTGATTTATATCAGCTGAAGCTTTTTTTTTTTTTTTTTTTTCTCCAATGGCTGCCTTTATTTCACCATGGCATCATGAGGGTATACTGCCTTTTCTAGACCCATATCTCTCAGTATTGAAGACTGATTGCTAGGATCTGGGGATCTGGGATGGCAGAGTAGTGAGTAGGAGGATCCATTTGCACAGCCTGCTGCAATGCTAGCTGAAGGCTTGGTCAACTTTTCAACTATGTGCACAAATACTGTAGATGCAGGTGATGGACTCAAACTCTGTGGCTGTGGCCCCAGTGTTTGCAGCAACTCTCCAGTGATGAATGGTTGCAACCTTGTGGCTGAAGGTACCATTTCTGGTAGCAATTGTTTCATATTGCAGGGATGCCTGGTGGTTTTCTGCTTTCTTCATCTGGAGGCAAGTTCTGCCATAGTTTTCACTTGAAGAGCTATGTGGGGGAAAAATGCGAGCATGTAAGGACAGGGGCAAAATTCTATTCTCAACTGAACCTGTGGCGTTATGACCACACGGACACCAGGGTCTTTCAGTAACTGCTACTTCCTTATTGATGACATAACTTCATTATATATCTGTTGCCTCCCGATATGGAGGACAGGCTCCCTTCTTATACCATTTACCCCACAGCAGTACTTTCCCACTAACTATTCATTGGTCAACAACTTTGACCGGCAACCACAAACACCCAGCAACCCCCATGCCCCAACGGCCAGAGAACAAGCAACCCGAGACGGCAAGGCGTCTCCTGAATCACCCCTCTTTGTTCCCTCTAAACTCTTTACATTCCTGATGGCCTCGTCGTTAAGAGTCTGGTGTTATCACCAACCATGGAGCTTGTCGAACCCATGGCCACCTGCCCGCATGAACCCAGTGAATCTTGACAACAAACTCCTGTTCCTCTGTCCTGGGATGCCTGAGCAGCAAATTCTGCACAGAAGCTTGTGAGTACAAATATGTGGCTAACAAAAATTGTTATTTTCTTGAAAGTAGAAAATTACAAAATTTATACCAGAGGTTTGAAGGCATACAATAATAATAGTTTTTATCCTTTAAGTACTCTCTCAGCATTCATCTGAGTGCTTTGACGTGCTGATCAGTGATATGGAATAATGTAATAAATTCAGCCTGACAACCTGAGGAGTTCATTGTGGAAATTGTGCCCTAAGTTAAGGGCATGCAACCTAGTAGAAAATGTGGGTGTGTAAACAAAAGCAGAGTTGTAGCAAGAGTGACTAACAAGGGAGAAATGAAATAGACAAGTTGGTAGGTCCTGTTTCAGGATAGAGTCCCTTTACGGCCTGCACTCAGACAAATGTTTGACCTGCCTGAGTCCTTAATTAATGGGTGTAAAGTGCATGTTGCAGTTATTGTCCTTGAAGGGAATATGTCTGTGGTAGTGCTAAAACTGGAGCAGGAATAACAGGTAAATGACTGTCCTGTTTTGAGTATTGGGAGAGGACAATTTTGAAAATACAAATTTGAAAATACAACCCCTGCTTGGGTTTTTACTTGGTTGTTCATAAGCATCTTTAGTTCATTAAAGTCCAAGCCATATGGAGCCTCTGGGGTGAGATTAGGGAGGAAGGACAGGAATGCTGGTGTGTTGTCTGCTGTTTCTTAGAGAGTTCCTGTGTTAGAAGCAACAGGGGCTTAAAGTGAGGAGCCTCACATCATATGGGGCCATGATAGGCCAGGGGATATCTGTGCATAATAGCTGCATAATTCCTGTTCCATTAAAAGTAGTCACTTTGGTTGTATGTATGCTAGTAAACAAGGTTTGGCAATAGCACCAAACTGGAATGTGATTGCCTTTGCTGTTAAACTGTTAGCAGGGTCCCTGACATGGTTTAGCCAGGACCTGGGCATGGTCTGAGGGCCAGCCCAGGTGCTGGACCAGCCCCAGGGGCCAGGTTAAGCTTTGGGACCATAGGAGAATTTAGTGACAGGGATGTGAGGCTCTCTAAGCTGTCTGCCTTGGGGCCTGAGAACCGTCTTGGAAGCATCCAAATTACTAATTATAAATCCAACCCTCTAATTAAAAACTTCAGCGTTGTTGTTGTCATTCAAAGAAAACCTCCAACTTCTGAGTCCAAAAGTCTTTCAGATCTACCTCACAGCTCTAGCCAGCTCAGAGTCCTGTTACACTGGGGTTAAGCCATCCCTGGCAGTGTTTGCAGCTTTCTACAAGTACATGTGAGTGTGAAAGTAAAGCTGACTGGAAGCCAAAGGCTATTGTTGTATGATTAGTGCTTCAAGAAGTGCAGAATGTGAACATGTGGTATAAAGATATTTGTTTAAGTACATTTTTCCCCTGCAGCCAGAATGTCAGAATACCAGGAATTAATACTCAGGTTCAGATCTCCAGGCAGATAGATGCTGCTGTGTGCTACACAACCTGTTGGCACCATGCAGTCTTTGCAGCTCTTGAACTGGCGGTGTGCCAGACACTTGAGGGTCACCCCTAATTTGCCTATTTATTATTGATTGAATGCTGCACAATGTGATAATTTGCATAAATCTACATAGCTTTTTAATTTTTAATTAATGCATGTCATTATTACAATTTTTAATATATGCTATCAATCAGTTTCATGAGCTATGGGGAGATAAAGCCAGATTAACAAAGCAGAAGGAACAAAAAGCCCTTTTTGACCTAAGATCCACCTTTATTCCCATTACTGATGAGATTTTTGAAAGCAGTTCTTAGAAAATGAGGGACCTTTTCTAATTGTTCCTCTGCTGCTACTTAGCACAGACCGTGAGAATTTATCTGATCATGCAGACAGATGAGTGCACTTAACTGATGTGAATTATTCTCCTCCTCTTATGGAACACTTGGATCAGCAGCACCGTTAGTGGTGCCTCTCCTGAACTGTGGGTATCCCTTTTATAGGCTAGAGAAGCAGATTTGGATGGAAAAAAGTATTAAACAGACAAATACAATGGACGGGGAAAAGTGATCTCCCAATATTTTATAAACCTTCTTATGGTAGAAAACTGCTCTTGCAAAACCATTGTTGAAATATTGGTTCATATTTTGAATCTTACAGTGCCTGGTAAAAAATTTCTCCAGAAAACATTTAAATCAATGTTCTCCTAGGGAAAAAATAAATAAATGAATAATAATTAAAAAAAAGCTGAGACTTTAATCTGAAAATGTGCTTTTAAAGACAGATGCTAAAGTACTTCTTGCTCTGAACAGAGTACCTCAGAAAAAACAGTTATTACTGGAGTCAGAAGAGAGTTGTAGCTGGCCTTGGTTAGGGAGTTGTGTTGAGCAGCAGAGCAACCAGATAACCACCATGTTTTCTGT
The DNA here is from genome assembly GCF_011077185.1 of Oxyura jamaicensis. Classification (NCBI taxonomy): domain Eukaryota; kingdom Metazoa; phylum Chordata; class Aves; order Anseriformes; family Anatidae; genus Oxyura; species Oxyura jamaicensis. The sequence continues at coordinate 197,540,202 of NC_048893.1, read as the reverse complement.
AGGAAGAGTTCACTTTTGGTTGCTGACAGCAAAGGAAAATATGAAGTGAAGGGTGGGGGGATAGGGGGGTGCAGAAATCTTGCCTGAAATATGTTGAAGTAGATTGCCTGTTAATTGTCTTCCTTTTTGATACATGTGATAACTGACTGTGATGGGTGGTTTGTGTTTGCCAAGACAGTTGGGATTTGTGTAAGTGTCATGACTAAAATAGCGGAGGAACCATGCTGAGTTTTCCTCTTCCCATTCTAAAGCCCTAAATGCTACTTCTGGTTGAGGAGAATTTATCTGTAAGATATTTATTTTAGTTTTCTCTTGCAGTAGCATTTTTATGCTAAAACAGTATAATCATGACTAAATGAGCAAAATAGACATGGTGAAAGACCAGCTACAGGATTTTGTCACATATACTTTATTAAAAATATTTAATGTTCTTGGAAAGGATGCTTGTCATGTTACAGGAGAAATGGTTCACTGACAGTGCTGCATCTGGATATTATCAACAGGCACTGATGGCATGTTGAAGAGAAAAAAAAAAAAGAAAAAAAAAAAGAAATACTTTATTCCATAAAACATTAATTTAGGAACTATCAATAGCATGGTATCTTATACCCAAATACTTTCATGTGTTTGGACATTTACCTCATGGGACAGTCATTGAGGGTGTAGCTTCCTTTACATAGAAAATCCTAAATTTTCTAATAATGATTATTTATTTGATGAAACTACTGTGTATTAGTAGACACTGAGCACCTCTTATATTCCCATTAATCTGCCTGATCTACTTGTCCTTCCTTTTCCACTAAAAGGAAAAGTGTTTTGGTACGGTACATTCTGGTAGAGATATGATTTTGCCAAAGTACCAGAGAAGTCCAGCTGGGTTTCTGGTTCCTTGCAGCTCTCTCCTTCCTCCTCCTCACTGAGCAGTGCCTGGGGTCTGTCCCTGGGCTGGATGTGCACACCACATACTACCTGGTCTTTTGCTGTGATTTTTTCAAGTATAGAAGTTTGATTATTAAGAAAATTTCCAAAATATCAAACTTGTTGGAAATTAACTTCCCCTGTCTAGCTTGATTTACTAGCTCTCCAGGGAAAACTTACCAGAAAAAAATATTTTAAACAATATCAAAATGTAAAATATTCATTAATACATTATGGTTAGAATCAAAGATCTCTGGAAATAAAGAACTGGAGAAACTGTAAGTAGAATAATTCTGTCATTTTTCTCCTTTCATATATTGGCATGAAGCTACAGAGATGAACTACCTTTGGCAAGATTAGATCCATGAGTCTTTCTTGAAGTTTCACATGGATTTACCAAGCAGAGCGTAAAATTATCCTAATCCTAGTAACGTTCAGTACATACGGGACATACCTTGACATAGCAGGTTGCTTCTCAGCTGTGATTGATGAGTCCTCAAATACAGAAAGCAAAGTGACACATTCTGTAGACTTCAGCAGCCATAATATTTATCACATAGATCAAAAAATTCATCAGTGTAAGTTAATACAGGATACTCAAAGTATCATTACTTCAAAGAAAAAAATGAGCTTTTCAAAATGATATTCTCTAAATTGTAAAGCAGGGGTGTCAATGCTGTGCTCAGTGGTTATTTCCTATATGATGGCATTTCACTTCTTCAGTACCATATTAAGGACTAATCTGAGTTTTTCCATGGTTTGGCTCTCTGACACTTTTTTTATATGTATACACCTAGATTTTACTGAATTGAATATAGGCTGTGTCTCTTTGTCTCTTTTCTTCTTATTACATAGGAAGAAAGAAGAGGAAGTCTTTTATTTTCTTTTTTCTTTTTTTTTTTCTTTTTTTTTTTCCTTTTTTTTTTCTTTCCTTTTTTTTTCCTAGAAAAGTCAAAACCAATTTCTGGCTACAGCATCCAGACTAACGCAAGTTGAGATTTCTTTCCCACAGGAAGTCATTAACTTTCTTGACCAGGGCTAAGAAGTAACTTCAAGCAAATCAATTGTTTGAAGGGAGTATTGTGTTAAATTAATGCATATTAAGCTCCCAAAAGAATTTAATCATTCCAGGAAAAAAAAAAAAAAAAAAAAAAAAAAAAAAAAAAAAA
>NC_048893.1:197517930-197538015 GCF_011077185.1 Oxyura jamaicensis | reverse complement strand
AAAAAAAAAAAAAAAAAAAAAAAACAGAAAAAAAAAAAAAAAAAAAAAAAAAAAAAAAAAAAAAGGAATGAAAACAAAAGAGAAAGAGGCCTTAATTTGTGGTAGTTTCATTCAAAGGAAGATCCTAAAGTTACTTCGTGAATGTTAATATGCTTTAACTTTTATATACATTGATTTACTATATTTAATTGATTTGTCTTAAGTCAACAAGTTTGTAGCTTAAATCCAGATGCTTATCTGAAAATCAATTAACTGTAAACCAAGCAAGGTAAAAGTTCTTCATTCTGTGCAGTACTGGTATGGGAATCATCTTACAGGAAGAAAAATGTTGATTATAATTTTACTTTCAAGATGATGTTTCTTAGGTTTCTAAGAAAAGCCAAAGACATACCTCAAAAACTTTACAAGAAACATGCATATATAATTAAATGATTCATCTGTTTTTATGATCACTTGCATTTAATTTCCATCCAAACTCTAGATGAACTTTGTAGTAGTGATATTTTATAATTAATGTACTGTATGTGAGTATTTGCCCAAGATATGCAGTGCTAATATTTACACCTCACCTGTCAGGAGACAAAGAAATACTATATGATTATGCAAAACTCATACTGCAAATACTAACTGCATAATGTTCATAAATCATCTATAGGTAGAGAGCATCTACTAAGCAGTGTATGATTATTAACTTGTGATAACAACAAAAAACACACACAAATAAAACAGGAAAAAAAAAGCACTGAAGCAAACTTAATGTAGAGAAGAAGCCATATATTCATTGCAAATTATTTGTTCAGCTCTGCTGGTCAGTCAGACTCAGAAAAGGTTTATTTACCAGATTCCTTTTTTTTTTGTTAGGATGTGTGTAGGTAGTGTATACACACACAGGATTTGTGTTTCCATCCTCATAAAAGCCCTTGTTATATCACTTGCTACAAACTGAAGTACAGTAGTTGAAAGAGATGCTTACTGGGATCAAAAGCAATTAAATTTAGTGGTAAAAAAGCAAAAGATTGTTTTTTCCTCATTGCTTTCTGGTATAATCTAATTAACTTTTGCATGCCCACAACTTTGATAATATCTTCAGGTACATATTTTTTTGATTGCTTTATAACAGAACACCCAGCAAACTGTAAGGCCACACATAGACAGAGCACACCATCTCTATTAAGATTGGAAACCAGCTACAATCTCCATAAGAATCCGTGCTTTTAACTGCCCCAGCCGTTCATGGTGGACTGTAGACAGTGGTTTCTTCATAAAGGTCATATGATTTCCATAAGAAGTAGCCTTGTTTTCATCATTGTACTGCATTTTTATGCATTGTTATTAAAATCCTAGTTTGGTAGAAGCACAAGGTAGTATGGACTGTCCACTTTCAGCATGTTCATGTTGGAGTCACTTTATTTTTCTCATTCAAGGATGTCACTTCTAGTTATGTGCACCCCAAAATTGCACTTAAAATGCCAGTAAGCATTTGAGAATGGGAGCTGAAAAGGTTGCTTTATTTTGTATCTATGCTCAGCAATAGTGCTCTTGTATTTTTTCCTCTTATACCTCTCAGAATGACATATATTACTCTTCGGTAGGCAACATGATGTTAATCAGAAGGGCTGTATGATTTTTGTTTTTTTTCCTAACTGTGGTTAAAAGCAAACAAAAAGGCACGGATGTTATTTACCTGAATTTTAGTAAAGCATTTTCCACCATCTTTGACAGTATTCTCCTGCAGAAACTGGCTGCTTATGGCTTACACAGGTGTACAGTTCACTGGGTGAAGAACTGGCTGGATGTTTGGGCTCAAAGAGTCATGGTGAGTGCAGTTTGATCCAGTTGGCAGCCAGCCACCAGTGGTGTTCCCCAGAGCTCAGTCTTGGGTCTGGTTTTGTTCAACATTTTTATCATTGATGTGTATGATAGGATTGAGTACACCTTCAGTAAGTTCACAGATGATACCAAGTTGGGCAGGATTGCTGATCTGCTTAAGAATAGAATAGAATTGAATAGTTCAGTTGGAAGGTAACTACAAAGATCATGAAGTTCAACTGCCTGACTACTTCAGGGCAAACCAAAACCTAAAGCACATTACTGAGGTCATTGTCCAAATGCCTCTTGAACACTGTCAGACACGGGGCACCAACCACCTTCCTAGGAAGCCTGTCCCACTGTCTGACCACCCTCACAGCAGAGGAATTTTCCCTCATGCCTGGGTAGAACCTCCCCTGGAGCAGCTCTTTGCTGTCACTGTGTGTCCTGCCATCGGTCCCAGGTAATAGAGACTGGCAGAGACCATCCTTGGTGCTTCCCTCCTCAGGGAACTGGAGAGAGAGTTGAGGGTTGGAAGGCTCTGCAGAGAGATCTGGATAGGTTGGATTAATGGACTGTGTCCAATTTTATGGCATACAACAAGGGTAAGTGCCAGGTGCTGCATAACAACCCCTCTCAGTGGTACGGGCTTAGGGAAGAGAGGCTGGAAAGCTGCCTGGTAGAAAAGGATCTGGGGGTGCTGATTGACAGCTGGAGAGCTGAACATGAGCCAGCAGTGTGCCCAATTGGGCAAGAAAGCCAACGGCATCCTGGCTTGTATCAGGAATAGTGCGGCCAGCAAGACTGAGGAAGTGACCGTCTGTCTGTACTGGTGAGATCACACCTTGAATACTGTGTTTGGTTTTGGGCCCCTCACCACAACAAGGATGTGGAGTTGATCAAGCATGTGCATAGAAGTTCAGTGAAGCTGTTGAAGGGAGTGGAAAACAAGTGAGAAACGGCTGAGGGAACTGGGGTTGTTTAGTCTGGAGAAGAGGATGCTGAGGGGAGACCTCATTGCTCTCAAATACCTGAAAGGAGGATGCAGTGAGGAAGGTGATGATCTCTTTTCTTAGGTGCCAAGTGATAGGACACGAGTAATCAGTCTCAAATTGCACTGGGGGAGGTTTAGAGTGGATATTATGAAGCATGTCTTCATGGTCAAACAATAGAATGGGATACCCAGGGAAGCAGTAGAGCCCCCATCCCTGGAGGTATTTAAGAAACATGTGGACATGTCACTGAGGGACATGGCTTAGTGATAGGACTCGGTAGGTCAGGTTGGACTTGGTAATCTTGAAGGTTGTTTCCAACCTAGATGATTCTATGTTTCTAAAAAGACTCAAGAAAATCATTGTCTGGAGTTCTCCAACTCTTGCAAGACCATTTGCTTCAAAGGTACTTAGGTGTCCTGCAGCATTAACATTGAAATATGTCAAATATTGAACATATGAAATATGATTTTTAGTTTATCTTCACAGTACCTGCATGAAGTAGCGCTGAGCAGAGAAACTGAGTCACAGAAGCAGAATCTGTCCCAAGACATGCAGGAAGGAAACTCCTTCAGTAAATCACCCAAGTTTTTGTCTACTGCCTTTTGCTCCTTCTTTGCTTTTCCAAGGCTCTCTCCTAAAAAAGCCTATGGAGATTTAAGCACATGGAAAAGAAGGCAAATAACTTCCCCTCATCAATGCTGCTCTTATTTTCTCTTTGGCCTGTATTTTTCATTGATTTGTTTCCAGTTCAGGCAACACGCTGAAAGCTGGTCAGGGCAAAGGAGTAGGAAGTTACAAATACAAGTGCTTAGAACTGCACATTCTCACATTTAACATGTACAATCTATCTGTTCAGTTCTTCATTATTTTCTGATAAATCCCATTATATCATTTAAGAAATACTAATCAAATGTTCTTGTTGTACCTATGTAGTCAGAGTTATTTGGGTAGTGTTTAATTCAGAGACTCTGATGATGCAGTGAGAACAAGAGTAAGTATTTATATTTCACCTCCTTTAATTCTTCAGTTTTTCATTTAAAGGTCTTAGAGCATTTTCCACTCCTAATTAATCCTTGAGCCATAAGTAGTTCAAGAACAGAGCATCTAATCAGTGTCCTGATTCCTGGGTCCCATCAGATACAATCCTGACAAAATGGTATCTTGTCCTGAAATGCCCAGCTCCGTTGAAGTTTTTTGCCAGGTAAAAACTGCACGTGATGGGGTGATGGACATATCCTTGTTCACAGTAACTACTGCCCTGTAGATAGAGTATTTTTGCCATTCATGCCTTCCATGTGTCCAGAAGACATGGGAATACACTGAGCATGAAAGTCATCTTGGTGGAGTCACCATCCCTGGAGGTCTTTAAAAGACGTTTAGATGTAGAGCTTAGGGATATGGTTTAGTGGGGACTGTTAGTGTTAGGTCAGAGGTTGGACTTGATGATCTTGAGGTCTCTTCCAACCTAGAAAATTCTGTGATTCTGTGATTCTGTGATCTTAAAGCAGATTCACCAGGATGTCCTTGCCCATAACTAACAAAAAGGGCTTCTGGTGAGTGCTGATTTATTTGACCTGACTTCAAGCCAAGACAGTTAATTCTGCAGTTTCAACAGTCTTAGAAAACATGCAAGACTACAGATGATTCCTGCTGAGGTAAAGGAAGGCTTGCCGTATCCCAACAGAGCAGTTATTTCTTCCTTTCTTTTCAGAACAATTCTTCATTTTGATACTTCCGCAGTTGCATATCTTCTTCCTCGCTGGGAGGTACTACATCCTTGGCATATTTGCAAGTAATGGCAAGAAAACTGCAGAAGTAAATTTTGCAAGAATGGCTGGCACAGACCTAGCCTGAGTATCACCTGCTGTCCTTCCTTGGCTTGACTGTATCACAGACTGCTTAAAATGTTCATGCTCCATGAACAGCATAACCATGGAGTTCAAAATGAGTAGGTTAAATTTACTCATGGTGTCATCTAAGCTGGTTCATTTGGAGCTGGTATGGGTATCTCTATATTGCTTTGCCATCTGCATTGTAGTTAGTCATCCAAGCTTCATATCTTCTTTCCTGAAAGAAATCTGTAGGAGGGGAGAACTTAATCTAAAAGTATGTGTGTACTGATTCCTATGCTAGTTCATTGTCACAGCCAGTGCAGAAGGCATTCTCAGGCTACACCACTTGTCTTTTTTTTGTGATCTACCACAAACACAGGCCTAAATTTTACAGTTGTCTCCTGAAGACTGTTCTGTGTACTTTTCAGTTGTCCATCTTCATGGATAGTCTAGACAGTTCCTTTGCAGCACTGCCATGGGCTTCTTCAATAAAGTTGTTCTGCTCTCTCCACTGCACATACCGTGCCTCTTACCGTGATGTCTGTAGAGCTGCTACTTTCTCCATGCGTCAGTAATTGCTGTAGGTAACATGAAGAACTATGCCAAGCTGACAGATTTTCGTCACCATCCTCAGAGGAGTCAAGTGTATCATTCCTGTGCTTTGCTTCTTCCCCAAATCAGCCACCTACTCCTCCCACCACAGAGTGCACGCACTCAGACTGCGAATCGCAGGAGGATCTGTATGTTGCTCCACCATTCTTTGCCATCCAAAGCTGTTAACTCATTTTCTCTCTGCACCGGGCTTAAAAGGAATTGAATGTAAGACCTTCTGTTTGTGTGAAAGATGCCTCTCTGGTTTGCTGCTGAATTTAATGTTTTGCCTAATAGAAAGCTCTTTTTTGAAAGCTCTTGATGTGGCTCTTTTTCCAGCTCTTGGAGTTAGTAAGCTTTGGACACTGTAACTCATTTAAAAGGGTACAGCAGAAATAAAACAATCAGAAACTTGGAGTTAAAGGGAAAATGATAGTCCAGAGGGAAAATAAATAAATAAATAAATCTGAATGCTGAACCATAGCATCCAAGTTTCTTGATTATTTTAACCAGCTGAAGTGATCTAAGCCATACAGAAAAGCAGCATTTCTATGAGGTGTCAGACTGCTACTGGGAAATCCACTGGCTTTTAAATGGGCTGCTGTAGTATTCCAGGTTCATGGGGTGCTTTAAAAGACTTTTCAAATCAAATCCAGGCAGCCTCTCCAGAGGTTCTCGGGAAATTGCCATCTGGCCTGCCTTCCTTTAGAGTTCTTTATTTCTGATAAGATCATTCATATTCTGGAGACTATGAAGCCAACATTAAGAGAGTTCAGCCTTCCTAACTAGCAAAGCAAGTTCTTTTCATTGCACTTGGTTGACAGGAATCACTCTCTTGGGTGTCTCTTCATTCAGACCTAGCTGCATATCCTCTTTAATTCCTTTTTTCCTTTTTTTTTTTCCTTTTTTTTTTTTTTTTTTTTTTTTTTTTATTTTTCTCTTCTTTCTTTCTTTCTTTTCTTTTCTTTTTTTTGGAAGAAGACTTGAACTTGCACACAGCACTTGCAGCAAAAAAGATGTCACTTGAAGAAAAGTATTGTAATTCAGAAAAATATTATTATAGAAATAGCACTTGTACAGTCCCTTACATCTTCAAAGCCCTGTGCAAGCTAATTTGTTAATTAATCTAAATATACGGTTTTATTCATTTGTCCTCACAAGGATTAATCTTAGAAACTCAAACTCTATTTAAAAACTGTTCTTAAATGGAATTATGTGTGCTACATTGAGAGGAAATGAATTTCTCCATCACCTTGCTGTGACAATTAAACTCATTTACTTTGTCACTGTTGTTTATGTTACAACGAATGATGTACATAGGTTACAGCAATGAAATCTATCTGACTCAATGGGTGGTACTTTTTTACCATATAGGTAAAACTAAAAGGACAAATTATCACTGTATTCAGACTTCTTATGGTGGTGGAGCTTGTGAAATTCATAAATCCTCAGTGGTCTTTGCTGGAATCAAGTCTGAGAGATTTCTGTATTCAAAGGATACAACAATGCCATTTAAACCAACTGCCTCTCGGAGAATATAGGTGCTGAATTTTTGTGTAACCGGTGGTTACTTTTACCAAATGTAATAAAAGACAAATATGCTCAGCTGGTTTTGACTTGGAAAAAGGGAGGTCTCAGAATTAGCTGAGCTCCTATAGATTTCCTGGCATTTTTGAGTGGGGTTAGGGAGGGAGATGTAATTTAGCGTTTTTTCTGGGAAGAAAGTGGGCAACAAACTGGTTAGTGACCTGGGGCCACCCAAGTCCTGGGTGTTGTCTTATAAGAGGCCCAGGAGAATCTGGTGTGATGTGAAATGTTGCAGATTGAGGCAAGGCAGTGGATGGGTAGGGTCTGAGATCAAAGGAGAAACATCAGTGGGAAACAAAGCTTTACTAGATCCCCTTATTGTTAGAAAGTTTATGTTTCTTGTTATTATTGTTCATCTGGATGCTATTGTCTGATAAATGCTAAGCCCTTTTTAAAATCCTGCTGGGTTTATTGCTTTAGTGATGCTCTCTGACAGTGCCATCAACAGGCTACCGGATGAAAGAGCATTTGCTTTAGCCAGTTTAAATCTGGAAAAAAAAATCACTAAAGGGGTTGAAAAGCGTAACTGCTAAATGCAATGTACTAAATAAATACTTCTTTAGTTTGCATGATTGCTTCTTAAGCCTCATGGTGAGAATTACTGACCAGTCTACTGATCTGGACCATCTGGCATAGCCTAGAAATTGTCTCTGGTGGTTCACATTTATTCACCTGGAACTGTGGGTCCACTCTGTGGACATCCTGTAGGTCTGGTTTTGCCTCACTGGGATGTGTGCTAACTCTACTAGCTAATTTGTGATCTTACTGGTATCAAACCTGCCTGTATTTACTCTTCATTTGAGTTTTCCTTAGCTGCTTCTTGACTTGAGAAGGTAACCTGTTATTCTAGCTGAATGCCTTGGTTTTTCCCCAGTGATTTTTTAGCTAGCAAATGGGTTCACTATGAGGTGTAGTCAATATTATACCACATGATGGTATATGAAAGAAGTCATGTTTTGGCATCAAATGGGAATGCTTTTGTCTTTTTGTTTGTTTGTTTGTTTGTGTTAATTTATTTATTTATTCATTTTTATTTTTTTCATTTCTAAATCATTTCTAGCTTAAAGATTGAAGCAAAGAACCTCAAAGTCAATCCCAAATGTGTTTGTTACAAATGCCTTAAAAATACAAACTAAATATATATGTAGGTACACATAAATCTGGCAGCCATATGGGATTTTCACACACCTGTCAGGGAAGTGAGAAAGTTCAAATTTCAAATCTCACATTCTGCACTAGGATGTGAGCCATTATCACAGCCTGGAAGACATAGATTGTTAGATGAGTGTATCCATTCACTAAGAAGGCTTTATATGGCTTATTTTTGATAGAGCACCACACTGCTAAATATTATGGAATTGTCAGGTATGAAATATTTCCCATGAAAATAACATGGAAGCCAACGTAACTAAAAAAAAAATGAAAATAAGCGTGAAATGAGGTAACAATATTTCTTGGAATTGTGACTCTTGTGTAATACCACAGACTGTGGCTTATCCATGCCACCTACACACAGCTATGAAATACTGTAGTATTATATCACATTGCTGTGATATTGGTCAGTTTTACAAACCTGTAATTCAATAAATGTAAACTGAATTTTAGAATGAATGTTATATTGGTCAAGAAGATTCAATTAAACATTGCCTACATCTTCACCATGCTGCACCAAGTCACTGTCATGTTTACATAGATTTTTGGTAAGCCTCTTCAAATCTGAATGGGTAAGGCAAAACAAAAAGAAAAATGCCATTTAGGGGCATTTTGGCAGAATTCATAGTAGTATGAAACCTGTTTTTCATTAAAAATAAGTCAGAAAACCCTGATTAGTACACAAGACAACAAATTATTGTGCTTTGGCTATTGTAGTGAACCTCCATAATTTTCAAGTAAAACACGTAAATTTGTGAGAATAGAAATTGTCTCTGTAAAGCCAAATTCAGTGGCACAGTTTTTTGCTACTTCTCACTGAGCCAGTGTCTGTCACTTAGATTTTTTTTCTGGCCATTTTGGATTATCCCCAGCCAGCATCACTGGAGAATCCAGTTATTGAAACTCAGCTGCTCTTTCCTCTGATAAAGCTATAGACTTGAAACCATTGTTCTGATTAAGTCCTGATATGTATCCCCTATATTCTGCCACCCAATTATGTACAGCTTTTTCTTCATGCAAGTAAGGTTGCTTGTGCCTCTGGCCTCTAGTGATTTTTTTTTTTTTTCTCAAATAATGAACACAAAGAGACAAATGAGGAGGGGGGAACAAGCAGCTGAGGACAAGAGAAAAGGGATATATATAGGACTTGCTTTTGCTATGCATGAAATGCAACACCCCATACCCACATTGTGACGCACATCAGGCATTCCAGATGGTGACAAGGGTTGGGTTTCTGCCTTGGGCTGCCATGCACAGGCTTCATTTGCATTCCTCAGCCCAGTTGTTCATGGAAAAGTATCCGGAAAGTGCACAGCCGCTCACACAACAGTACTCACCTTCCAAAGCACAACCTTGCATCATGGTGCCAAATGTTGGGAGAGTTTTACACTCGTGGGGAAAGAAAGGAGCTGGAGCAAGTTCAGGCTCCAAGTAGAGCCCTCTGAGTGTCATTACCAGGGATGTAGAAACAGAAAATCATCATAAAGTGTTCTAATTCGCTCCCCACACTCATACAAATAGCCTTGAGTTTGTGTAAAATGTGGACAAGATCACTAGATATTCCTCTGAATAAACATTTTTTACTTGATTAGAAAAGACTTTCCTTACAGTAATCTTTTCTGTGACTGATCCTAGGCTGTGTATGACCAATACCAGTTTTGCTTGTTGGGGGCTAATTGTGAGAGTTAGATTCTGTCACGTGCAGCAACTGTGATTGCCATTGCTGTAATTAATCCTATTTCAAGTTGTTTAGTTTAATTAATTTTATTAATGTATCTGAGCTTTAGCTGTTTGATTCTATTATTTTGTATGTGTACATTTGCTTTAAAACAACATGGAAATATGGAATATGGAAAAAAGGCATTAGAGAAGTAAAGAACATTACAAATACATATTTTTAACTTTAAGGATGTACTTAAAACCTACTGGCATTTTATAAGAGTCTTTAAAAATATATACCTAATTTTAAATAATAGGTATATTGCTTTTAATAATCATTGTTGCTGGAGCACTGCTGTTAGGTTATTCTTGTTAAATTCCACAAAATTCACCTCAATAATATCCATTCATGATACTGGAAGTTGTGAACCGTGTGCTAGTCACTAAACAAGAACTGTGTCTTTAAGAAGGGATAATTTTCTGAAGATCAAAAAAAACAACAACAACAAAAAAAAAAAAAACAACAAAACAAGAACATGAAAACTGTATCTAGAAGAGACTGAGGATGCATTTACTACTGTATTAAGAGAGGTTTAAGTGAAGAATTCAGTTCTAGCAGATGGTTTCTCTTCTGAGTTTAGATTCTCCCCTGAAGTGCAGTTGATCATTCCACCTTAACAAGGTGCAGTGATTGACAGGTAGAGATGTTGCACAGAGCAGAAGGTGGGAGTGTGCTCTATTGGTTTGTGCTTGTACATCCTGAGCACCAATTACTGTCACTGCTTCCAGCACTGATGTGTTTATCAGGATGAGTTATAGCAGAATATATGTACACAGGCAGTGTGTATGCTGGATGACCACCCCCTGTGATGTAAAATATGAGAGTCTGGGAGCTACCGTTTTATAATTCATCAGGTTCAGCAACTGAATGTTGTTGGTTGGCTTAGTTATAAAGGCAAGTGTGAACTGAACAGCAGACAGGAGCATCTCGCATTAAGAGTCCTGCGAAGCTGCATTTGGTGACTGGGCTCTGCTTTTGTTCAAGTGAATTCTGCCCTCGGTGAGTGATGTGGATTCTGTCGAGCTAAAGCTGTTATTATATAAGCTGGGGGAACCTGCCTGCTAGTTTTATTTGTGTTTTGCTGCTGGAAGTCCTTGTCTGTGGTTGTTTTTAGCTTTTACAATATTTTCAGTTGTGTACGTTACTGGCACAAAATGAGACGAAAAGAAAAATGCAATGATGAATTATTCACCATAGTGCTGTGAGGATCTGTTTTCTAGCTAAAGTTACTTTCCTTTCGTGAGTGTGGTGGGTGTTCAAAGAAGCTACAAACCAGCAAATTTACCTGTCGTTAAATTGCTTTTATTAGCAGTTAAAGAGAGTGATTGCTGTAGCTTTTGTAACAAGAGGGAGGAAAAAAAAAAAAAAAAAAAAAAGGTATAATCAGAAGCATTTAAAAATTCTTTGCTTTTATTACATGTGGCTTTTCAGATTCTGCATTAGATCTTTTGTGTGCAGTACAGGGCTGCAAAGAATATATATTGTAGAGTTTTTTTAATTAGGTAATCAGTAAAATGGTATCCTCTCTCTGTTTTTGTGGTACTATGCTTAGTATCACATTAAAATGAATGATTCCCCATCTTGCATAACAACAGTGCTGAAAGATGTGTAAGATGAAAGGCAAAGAGAGACTTTGAAACAAACTGTGGGAAACATGATATAGCACAGCAAGGCAGGGAAAAGGTGTATTTTCTATAATATCTGCATTACTTTTTGAATTTCACCAGCTTTAGTTTCCAATTATCACTTGCTTCACTATGATCTCTCCGTCTTTTCAAGAAAGCTCCTTTAATATCTGCCCACATTAGCTTGCCAATTACCTTAAAGATCAATAAACTGGCAAAATATTTTTTGTTTCCTTTAACCGGAAAGGTTACAGGACAAGTATGAACAGCATACTTGACCAAACAGAAATAATAGCATTGCTGTACAATACCTGTATCCCTTGTCAGTAGAGGCAGGTGGTCGTGAGTGACAATTTTAGTTTTCCTTTTATCATCAACAGTATTATCAAAGCAGACAGACATTGCTTCTGTCCCTCTGTGCCAGTTTCTTTTTTTCTCTCTCGGTAGGAGACGAGAGTTTGTTTTATCAAAATATCAAGAGGGCTCAGCAGACCAGCACCTGTTGTCTTACAGCTGTATTATTAGTAATCGGAGAGAGACTCTCTTCCAGAGACCTCTCATCTGTTGTCAGTCCAAGTTGTTTACCCTGTAATGATTTAAACTTTTACTGCTGCCTCTCGGAAATACCCTATTCTATGAATTATGTGTGAAGCATCAAAGCTGCTGAACAGATACTGGCTTAATTAATAAAGTACCTCTTTTTAGCATCATTTTTATTTAAAGATTAAGGCAATTGGCAAAGTGGCTTTTGCCACAGACTTTCTTTGCAGAACAGATTTGCACTTACTCTTTATAAAAATCTAAATTTAAAAAAAAAAAAAAAAATTCTCAAGAAGATCATTTCCTGCCAGCTTAACAGATTTCCTGTTTCTAGGAAAGAGTATATACCTGTGTCAGCAGTGCTTTATTTAAGAATTTTTAGCTGCTTTTTAAGCATTCAGATCTATTTTCAGTGACCCCTGTGCTAGCAAATGAGGTTTCTTGAAGTGTGAGCTTCTGGTTTTGCAAGTTCTCCTTCTTTCAGAAATCTGTGATATTGCATCCATCTGTCTAGGCATTTATATTGCATGCATCACTGTGGTGTAATCTCAGCAATCTGAACATTAACCATGTAAATGTATGTACTGTAACTCAGGAAGTATAAATTAGGACAGGAAAAGCAACCCTAAAAGGAGAAAGTTATGATATGGGCATATGGCTCTTGTGGGCACCGGAGCTCCAGATTCACTATTTGTTATAGCACAATAAATTAAGCTACCAACTAGTTCAGTCTGTAGGCAATGGTATGGAGGCTTGGACCCAGATGAAACCAGCTACTTGAAGTTTGGTCCAGATAAGACTGAGGCCAAGTGAATGGAAAGGAGCCAGAGGACATGGCAAAAATCTCTTTTTATTCTGGGTGCCTAACAGTCTGGGAGTGTTGCTGAGGGAAAACCAGCAGTGACTAAAAAATGTAGTTTAAATTCTCTCTGGTCTGGAGAGCACAGTTGTTTTATCTGGATATGAGTTTGCTCCTGTCATCCATGCCTCCCACCAAGCAATGAGTCGTTGCAGCATGCTCCGTGGAGTGATGAGCCTTGAATCCCCTTAGTTACCCAAGCTGGTACAGATAACAGCCATCTGCATGGTTAGCAGTGTATTCTGCTGGAAGCGAGTTAAAGCACAACTGCAAAAATCGTGTTGGCTTCCTATTAATTCCTGAATAGGGCTAGTATTTCAGGGCTGAAGTAAAGCACTGAGTAGCAGACATCTGCTCTCCAAGAGGAATCTTCCTCAGCTTTTGCCTTTTGGTTACAGCTGAAACCAGCCAAGGAACCGATTATCTTTCATATAAAATATAGTGTATTGGGGGAAATGTCTTGTAAAAAAATGTTCTTAGCTTTGAATTCCATCTCTTTTATTTGGTCTGAAATATCTCAGGTCTACTGACCTTCAGGATTGCTGTGAAGTCCCATGGCAGGTAGTGATCAACATTTTTTGGTAAAGAGTTATTTTTCAGTTTGCCATAAAAATAACTAATGTCTGACTCTGCTTTTTCCATGTGTCAGAAGTGGCTGGAGACTGCAGAAGCAAACTCACATTAGTGTGCCTGTAACACCTCTATTTTCCTTTTTCAAGCACACACACACAAACTATACTTTTAGATAAAAGAATGCCTTTATACTTTATTCTGAGTCTTGGGTACAGAAAGCTCTAGTGCATAGACCTGAAAACTATTAACCATCTATTAAATCTCTTCTTATTTTATTATTTTTATTTTTTATTTTTATTGAACAGACTAATAAAGTGACATTGCATGCTGTTTCTCAGGATTTTCAGTTTTGAGTTCAGTAGTCACAATGGATATGAAACAAGGACCTACAGGCACCAGTAATCATGATGACGTGCTTTCAGTGAGAAGTTCTTCAGTGGAAAAAAGGGTTGGAATGACAGCCTAGGCATAGTATCCTTGATGTTGAGAATAACCAATGCAACTTTTTTTGGTAGGGAAGAGCTGGAATATCATAGTAAAAAACGATAATCTGTCATTGGAAAACCTTTTTCTATGCCCAGAGAGAAAGGCAGAGGAATACTGTTTTAAAGGATTATCAAACAGAGCATGAAAAGAACAAATTTGGCAAGTGCAGCAGAGTGTGTTTATAAACACAACATGCTCTTTGATGTTGGTCTGTTCCTTGTGTTGGAAGTGAAATACATGCAAAGGTCTAATCCTCATAGATGAGATTTTTTAGGTTTTGTATGATTGTACAAGCAGGAGAGGGTATATTTAAGTTAGGAAAGCAGTGAAAAATTCACTTCTAAGTAAAATCTATCTTAAAAGTGCTAAATTTAAGTAATTTGTAGATGCTTGGTAGATGCTTGTAGATGTTTGTTTTGCTTGGGTGTTAATCCTACACCTTCTGTGCTGCAGGTGGTTAACACAATAAGTAGCTCCATCATCAAAACCTTCCAGGTGAGAAAGCTCCATTGTAATAAAGTTGTTTCTGGGGAATTCAGGGCCAGAATTCAGTAGGGGCCAAATATAAATGAAATGAAGTGATACAAATGCTCTGAGTTCTGCTTGATGTTTAACATAGTCTAGATAACCAGTAACATGAATAGTATCAGTCAAAGGTCCTTTTCAAGAGGAAATCTGCTCATTTCAGTTTTCAGTGGAGTTTCTTGGTGCTCTCAGAGGAAGGCCCTAGAGGGCTGTGTTGTCCTAGTGCATAGTCGATATGCTGTTTGTTGCCGTGGCTGTGTCTCTATCACAGAATAGCTATAAACTATGTAGAAACTGCCCATAAAAAGAGGTCTATGATTCAACTCACATCCAGGATCAGATCTACATGAAAACAGTTGTAAACCCATCATATTACAGGCTGAAAGTGCTCCTAAACCTCTGCTGCTCCTATGGTCCTTAGTTCTCTGTCTTGTCTGGAATCATCAGAGATGGAGAACATTTGTTATTCTACTTGCCAGTGTGCAAACAGTAGCGATACTCATCTCTGGCAGATTCATTCATTGTCTAAACAGTGGCATACTGTCTTTTGTCCTCTGCGAACTTTGCATTATTAATTGGTGGCTTAATGCATGATATTAACATACAGTTTTTATTTTGTATGACAAGCTAAAAATAATGGCATCATCATATTTCTATTTGGGACTTATCAGTGAACTCACTCCAAAATCAGCCTGATAAAACTGCAAATGAAGTCCTGATTCCCAGAATACTTTCCTAGTGTAAGCAGAAATCTCCTATTATTTTAACCAGGCAGGAGTGTAATCTGGATTGACAACAGTTTTAAAATCCTGAAAGATAGTGTCATCGTTACATCACAATGGCTGATGTGTTGTGCTTGAAGAATCTGCAAATTGACAGAATGGGACATGGTATGTCCCTTCTAATTCTTTACTGTACTCCATCTGGAATGTTTCTTACCTGGAAAAGAAAAAGAAAAAAGAAAAAAAAAAAAAAGAAGAAAAAAAAAAAAAAAGCTCTGTAATTGTGATTTACAATACTGTGTGTTAAATTTTAAAGAAAGAGATTAGTGTGCTGGCATTCAAGCTAAGGAAATGCTAATTTAAGAACCTGCTATTATCCCTTTTTTGTGTTGTGGTAATAACCTTTAACATTATGAAATAATAAAGAACTGATTGAGCTGGGTTGTATACAGCCACATGCTGCAAGTGAACAAGTGAGCTAGCCAGGCAGACTGTAATCAGTTTACATTGTGGGTTTTTTTGTTTGTTTGTTTGTTTTTATAGCTATTTATTTCTACATACTAAGTAGATTGTACTCTCATAAACATTTTCACTACATTCAGTAATGTGTACAATGAGTAGAAAAAATATTCAGAGCAGTTTGCAATACTAAGGAGAAAATGATTTTACCTATCAGTGTCTAAGAAAATTATTGCTCGCTTCAAAACACCACCTTACAGCCATTTTAAGAACGTATAAACACAAATACCATCACCCTCAGTATACACTACCTGTGAATGGTATTTTATTCTCTGTATTTATTTGCAATACTGTTTCATGTGTTTGTGGAAGATCTGTGCATCTCCCATTACCAAAATATTCCTTGTGAAAGGGAATCTGTTATCCCACATAGAAAATTGGGAATAGGCAAAATAATTATCTGCTTCATGTGCCATGGATTACCTGTGACCTCCTCAGCCAGTTTACACTGGCTGGGAGCTGAACCATAGTTCAGAAATGCAGAATATAACTATCAGTAGGTAGCATTAGGTGAAGCCCTTCTGCTAGCAGCAGTTCTCTGTATTTCTCATCTTTAAGGTACAACCACAGGCGTTAAATACTTCAGTGAAACACACCGATCCAACACAAACCAAGTTTCAGAAGAGAGAGAGAATAGCACTCCTACATACAAAACAGGTTTTCTAGGCATGGAATCACTTTCATTTCACAATATTTGGCAATTTGTCAGTTAAACCCTAACATTTTCTGGAGATGTTCTAAAACATCCTTGTCTGAATTTAATAAATTGTTCAAGAATGGTAAATGTAATTCAAATATTTCCTGCTTGTATTTTTCTTCTGTCCCTGTTAAAATTTTATCATCCTGGAGTTCTAACAGTAGACTGATCCAGATTCACAAGATTCCTGAAATAACCTTGTGGAGCCACTAAGATATTTTTATGGTAGCAATTGCATTTGGCTTTTGTAAGTTTATGTGGTATGAATACTTTACACTCAAATGTCTTCCTTTGTTTTCATTGTCTTTCCTTTCTTGCTACTCACACCTGACTGCTGACATAACACTCAGGCAGCTTACTCTTCTCTTTTCAGAGATGTGTATAAATTCTGCTTTGTTTATATTAAATTTCCTTCACAGCATAGGTAATAAATGGTAGAGATATGAAAAAGCAAAAGTAGAAGGGTTTGAAAGCAGAAAGTAGATACAACTGCATATTTTCATGCAATTTCTAGTGGAATTACTGTGAAGTGCATATATAACGTTATTTCAGTTTATTTACCATACATAAATTAGTCTGGCTTTTACCATACACTATTTGTAAACCTTTAAAATCTGGCATTTTTCCTCAGTTATTTCAGATATTTAGCAAAGAGTGAGTATGGCCAAAAAATTGTAACCAGAGAAGTACTTATTGAGGCTGAACATTTTTGTTTATGTTTATCTTCTGTAGGCTTGGTCAACAGAGGATGAAACGAACTTAGCTATAGGTGTTGTCTGCAGGATTCTCCAGTAATTCTAACAAAAATATTTGATCCAGAAGTACTGAATTGTATTTGTGTCGGGACTTTTCTCAAGATAAAAAACACAGGAAGAAAATTAACTGTTTTGCCTGTCTTTTCTTTTGGATCTATGTAATAATAACATTTTTGTCTTCTCTATTTCTTTTACCCCCACTACTGTTCTCCAGTGTTAGGTTGCCTTACCTAAGATCTAGGTTACGATAAATTTTCATAGAGGTATGATTTATTTTAAAAGTATACTATGAAGGGAAAATACACCTGAACTTTTATGTCATTGTGAGGTTCAAAATGCCAGAAACATGCCCGTTTTTTTTTTTGTTTGTTTGTTTGTTTGTTTTTCTGGCCTAAATGTATAAATTATTTTTACTTATTCCTCTTGTCATTTTTAGAATACTAACAGAAATACTTGTAGACAAGAGAGATCATTATATTAAAAAACAACAACACAGAAGCACCAGAATCAGAAAATAAAGCCAGAAGTAGATATAGAGCTGAAATAAAATTTATCCTTGTACATTTCTAAAAGGCTTTCAGATTCAGATGGTAGCACCTTAAAAGTGAAAATTTCAGTAAAAGTACTTGGAAACATATGATGAAAACCTTCTAATTGTTGGTTGCTAAAATATTTACAACATTGCTCCTCCCCCTCAATTTTTAATTTCCTCAAACTCATTTGGGGCAAGGAGAAAAGAGAGGCAGAAGGATCTAATGCTAGATTATCTGTGCTGAAAATTGTGTCCCTACTACCAGATTGTATTTGAATTTAAAAGGTGATCCTTTTCAGGGAAGAAACATCTTTAATTTACTGTTTTGCCCAGTATGAATTTGGCATTTAACATGCAAGTAAATAACTTATATTCCAATAATAATGTCACTCACTTGAATAATAGAAACTGTGAAGATCTAAGCACTGACATATAGGGCCTGCTTCTGATCTTGCTTGCACCATTTTTATATAACTAACACGATACAAATCAAAGACCAGCCTGAGACCACAACCATGGTTAATGCCTACCTTAGCATCTATGAGGGTTAACTTAGCCTTTTATTTTCTGGTTGATACACCTTTTGCTGAGTGTGGCTGAAACGCTCCATAGGTCATCCAGGTAAAGGCGTAGTTAAATTAATCTACTCAATCTGCAGATCAAGCACCATTTTAATTTAGCCACTGTTCTGTTCTTTAATTTATTTGCAGCATTTCTGTAATTGTGACTTACACCCTTGATGTAGATGCCATTGATATATGGTATTTGTAGTGCATTAAATTTGAGAAACACACCAGGATTCTTTTGGATAAAAGGGAACAAAATTGTAAATTATGTTAACATGTGGTATGGAATATCAGGCATCGTTCAGATAAATTGCATAATACACAGCATATAGATAATTGCATAAACTGACATATAAATAAAATTAACATATGATCCTAGGAATGCTTTTTTATGGCAGAGAAAAATCTGAGACCTTATGATACTAATTCCTTAAATTTTAGTTTTAACTTAATTTTTGTAGGGTTGTTTAAAACAGAATGGAAAGACCATTTGAAATGCTGTCGAACTGTATTTGAGCATGAAACACATGACATCTTCCATTGAAAATGATGCCCCAGGAAATTTCCTAAATATTATTTCTGCAAATGTGAAATGCAGCCACCTCTGTTGATGAAAGGGCAGGAAGCTGAATGCCAAACACGACTATATTTTGTGTTCGGGGAAGGCTAAGTCAAAATGATGCTCATTTTAAAAGATAGCAGAAGAAATGTGTACCAAAAATGCAGAATAAATGAGTTTGTGAATGCTTGCCTTAAAAGTTCTGCGACCAGTAAGCTGCACAGAATTTTGTGTATTTAGTTCACAAAAAAAAAGTAGTGCTTAGTTGATCTTACCCAGGATTTGTACTTGGACTCCACCAACTCCAGGTATTTCAAATATAGATTCTTAGTCATCTTCTCTAGTGCTAAATGCCAGCAATTATAAGTACTGGTTGACTCATTTCTATACTCCATGAGTTTTTATGGCTGTTATAAACCTTTGAAAATGCTGACAGACCTGTAGCCATCATGGGCACTGCCAATATCGAGGAGTTTGATATTAAATATAGCCAGATATTGAATCTTTATATTGCTGTACCCAGTCGTTCAACAGCAGCGTGACCAGGTAGAATAAGATGAGCCAGGGGACACTATCACACATAAGTGTAATATTTTATTTATTCTAATGATTTTTTTTTTCATTCTAAAGGACTGAAGTTTTTAACCATATATTATCTTGCCACCATGGTTTACAAACTCTGTATTTCTAAGTAGAAGAGAAGAAAGAGCATTGCTTGTACATTACATTTGTATATCACCACAGAGAATTAGACCAATTATTGAGAGATCACAAAGTAATTGAGAATGGAAGGTAGCTCTCAAGATCGTTTACTCCAACTAGTAGCAGGGACAGTAGTTTGCTCCAGGTTATGCACAGCTGAGTTTTTAATATCTCCATGAATGGAGACTCCAAACTCTGGTAAACCTGCTGCAATTTCCATCATCCTTAGAAGAACAAGATAACCCTTTCCTTAATTGAGAGACTTGCCTGCATTGCACAGCATATGAAGACAAAAGTGCACTTTCAGAATCTTGAAGCTGCCTTCAGCATTGGCTTGACTGATAAGATACATATATATATGAATAGAGTATGGCCTACATAAAATAATTTTAAACCCCAAATTTACTTGTATTTGTTAACATCCCCTTTCTGCTTCAGAGATCTCCCTTCTTTCTTTTCAGAGTAAGTTGTTCTCATTAAGCTCTGTGATTACAAACACAGCTTAGCAGTATTAAATGACTAGATATTTTTATGGCCAAATGGGATTTCTTTGAGAATTGGCTCTGATCTGTTGCAGAGCCTGTTCTCCCATGCCTGCTGCATCAAGTCCTGTAACGTGATAGAAGTCCCATCCAACTGACATCTCCCAGGTCTTTTGATTCTGGATCTCTTCAGAGGTTTAGTTTCTTTTTGATTGTAGACAAAGAGCAATAGCGCGGGGGGGGGGGGGGGGGGGGGG
>NC_048893.1:197466658-197517830 GCF_011077185.1 Oxyura jamaicensis | reverse complement strand
CCCCCCCCCCCCCCCCCCCCCGATTTTTTTAATTCTTTCTAACTTTGTCCATGTTGGTGCCTTCATAACTTTGTAGTGAAATTGTGATGAAGATGACATTAAAATATGTGAAGTCATCACAGTGTTTCATGCAACCATATCTTACCCAGGTCCTCAGTCTCAGCCACCATGTAGGCAAACCAGATTTTGCTCGTAGGTCAAGCACTCTCTGAGTTAAAAATCTTTAGCAAAACTAGCATAAGAGAGGTTGACAGAAACCTCTAGCACTGAAGTTACAGACTGACTTCATGGTGTCATCCAACAGGAATTATAGCATTTCAAATATATATCTCCTTGTGCTTGCAATGGCATATCCTTATGATAAAGGAATAACAGTCAAACAGTTGAAAATGTTAAAAATAAATAAAAATTAAACTGTTTGTCTTATTGGGGTTACATGCTATCTTACAAAACAGAAAGGACTAGTGCCAGTATAGTCAGTTTGCATCTACAGGTTTGAGGAGATGCAAATTCAGAATTGCCCTTCATCTTGATTATCCTCAAATCTGTAACCAACACAGGACCTTCTTGTGCGTTCAAGTGATGTTTCTATATTCACACAAATGCGTAACGTAAGTCTGTATCCACTGTGTTGATAGTGTTGCCTCACTGAAATCTGAACACTTCATTTTTTTCAAATGTATGAAATGATAAAACACTGCTATTTGGTGTGGAAATGCTGAAACTGGTCTTAAAGGTAGTGGGAACAAAAGGCACAGAACGGGCTGAGAAATCTTTTTCCTGTGGGTGACATAGAATGTGATATAAGAAACTGGATTTGTATTGATTAGTTTTACATCATTGACATCAGCAGACCTGAAGCTGGTACATACTGGTATATCTGTAAATAGGAAGAAATGCTCCCTGTGTTGAAATAGCAATGAGAATAATTCTTGCTGTTGTGGAGACAAGAAGTGTTGACCAGTACTGTTCAGATGTTGCCACAATGATGGTCCCATATATTTCTTTGGAAAGACTGGTAAACACTGAATCAGGCTTCAAGTTTTCATTTAATGTGGTATACCAATACGGATGCATTAAAGTAGATACTCAAGAAAAGGCTAAAAGCAGGTTCCCTATAATAATGTAGAATGTATTAATAAAACTCTGAGATGATCCCAAAAAGCATACATGTAACAGAAACCCAGGTGTTACAATTCCTACAAACAAGCCTAGGAAGAAATCCTCCTCCCCATAAAATATGGCTCTTGATATTACTGTGCTAAGTACACCCACCTTGGTCTTGTTCTTACTAGTGCTGCCCATAGTCATAGGGGTATAAAGACTTTTTTAAAAATCAATATTAATCAGAAATGTGAAAGATATGGATTTAAAATTTCTTTATTATATCTACATCCACAGAGGTGTTCCCTGTAACTTAAAGAAGATAATGTTTCTGTATTTGGAAATCCCAAAGCCATTAATTCATTAGAAATTTAGGACTAGCCAGTGACAACAAAAACAGTATTCTGTATTCCAGGGATACTTCAGCAACATTGAAAGCTTTTCTTGTTCAAAATATATTCAGTAGTGTCTTTTCTATAATGCACTAAAGATGCAAAAGAAGTAATTCTCATATAACCTTGATTAATCTGTGTATGTTTACAAGTGTCATTAATTTGGGTGTAAGAAAGACTGTATTTTTGAAGCAGCTTGACAGGCTGGGGGCTAATGCCTGTATTGTACTTCTCTGCCTGTGCTGTGACTTATCTGGAACAGGGCATGGTTATGGCAGTGCTCCCCTTGACTAGCCAGTGGGTATAATCCTGCCAAGTTCTGTTGTCAGTCTATCGGTAAGAATAATGTCAATAGTACTTAGTCAATGCCCATTTTCATCCCTCTTGTCATCTCTGCTCTCAGGGGCAACCACTGCTATATTATGCATGCTTCCAGTCTCCTGCCCCTGTCTTGCAGGAAAGAGAATTCCTTTAGCATGGGATGTGACTATTCCTTTTCCCTTTCATGGGATGTGACTATTGCCTGTGCCCCTCTTTAATCTCCTACAGGGAAGAAAAAAAGAAAAAAATAAATAGATAAATAAATAAATAAATAAATAAATATTAAGAAAAGGCTACCTTATATGCAAGCCAACCGTTTGGATAAATGTCATGCTCAGCCTGACATTTCTCGCTGCCAGTCCCGTGGATAGCTGAGCAAGCTGGGGCTGCAGCCCCCAGGGGATAACTGGGGAGACACGCAAAGGTCGTTGTGATTGCAGTGGAGCAGATACTTTAAAGCACAACCCGAATATAAAGCATTGTAGCGGCTGGCATGCAAATTAAAATGTAAATAAGGTTGACAAGCTTTCCAGCAAGACATCAAACTGCCAGAGGGCAATTCTGCCTTCTCCAGGCCTTTTTGCCCTTCATGAGCATGCTATAGCTGTTTCCATGGCCAGCAAGGATAGTAACCTCTAGGGGAAGGAGGCATATAAAAGTCGTAGTGATTCTTAGCAGCTGTCACATTTGCAATGGTTTCTTTTTGGAATGTTTAATAATCAGTTTTTTTTGTTTGTTTGTTATTTATTTATTTATTTTAGTGTACTTGCCTTAGAAACTTACATTATACAATCACTCTAAATGAATAAACAAAAATATGCATATATCCATGGACAAACATCTATTACAGTCTTAAATCTATGAAGTTCTTACAAGCTTCGTGGAAGTAGGGTAATTGTGAGAGACTATTCCAGGCTTTTGACATAATTATATAGCAAAGAAATCAGAAAGGTGAGATAAGAGAAGAGAAAGTCATTCATTGAATTGTATTTAAAATGTAGCAGAAACTAGAAAATATTGATAAAGATGAGATGGGTTTTTGAAAATGAGAAATAGAAGAGACATAGCTGAGGTAGAAGTCAAATGATACAGAGTCTTGGAACAGATTTACCATCAGTATCCTGTGTATTGGAGATATGTGTGTAAAGATTATTATTATTATTTTCAGAAGTGTGATTTGATTTTATCTTTTTTATTATTTTTATTATTTTCCTAGTGATTTAGTTCTTCTTATTTTAATGACTGGCAGAAATTCATGTAATTATATTTTAAAACATATGTGCATTTAACCAGCAGGCCCCTTGTCATGTCTCCCCTCCCTTGGAAGGGTTCTGCCCTCCACTACCAGGGCCCTTCAGAGCAGCCTTTTGGCAGATGCTGTGCAGCAGAGCCAGCTGTGTGGCAAACGTCTACAAAGCTGATTTTTGTTTCCCTTTGTCAGTGCAAGATACTTGCTGCCTGTTGGGATGCTTTTAGAGGCCTCCTGAGCCAGCCATCTCAAAACAGGAATGGTTTGCTGCTGTAACAGTGTCTGCTAATGTCTCATTATAATCAATTTAAATGCTTCAATTCCACTGAGAGCTAATAACACATGAAAGTCAAACCAGGCTCCTAATTTCAAAGACATATATTTTTTTTTGTAATGAACTTAACTATAATGTCCTGTTGAAAGCTCAACTATAAAAGGATTTTAAAGCTGCATTTGTAGGGTCATTAGGAGCTCCTCTTATGTCTCTTCTAAGCTTTGAATAGTCAGATATTCTCAGCTTTCTGTTTATCTTCAAAAAAAATAATTAAGCTTAATTTATTGCCCTTTTCTAAATACATATTTAATAGTATTAAAAAATTAAAGTATGACCTGCCTAGCTTCCAGCAAGCTTCCCATTACAATTTATAGAAAAGACAGTTTGTTTCACTGTCCTTTATTCACTTTATTCTGATATTTCTACTCCCAACTCAGTCTCTATCAACTTGATTTTCTTTCAACTAAGTGGCCTTGTAAAAAGGAAAGTTGAAGTAATGATAGCAAATTGCACCTGAAATCATCATGGGCCACTCTTCAGATGGAAATCTGCTGGGAGAATGGAGATAAATTGAACCCAACAAGCTCAATACCTGGCAGGAGTTAGAGAAACAAGAAGATCATAGAATCATAGAATCATAGAATATCCTGAGTTGGAAGGGACCCTTAAGGATCATCAGGTCCAACTCTTGACACCGCACAGGTCTACCCAAAAGTTCAGACCATGTGACTAAGTGCACAGTCCAATCTCTTAAATTCAGACAGGCTCGTTGCAGTGACAACTTCCCTGGGGAGCCTGTTCCAGTGTGCAGCCACCCTCTCTGTGAAGAACCCCCTCCTGACGTCCAGCCTAAATTTCCCCTGCCTCAGCTTAACCCCGTTCCCGTGGGTCCTGTCACTGGTGTTAATGGAGAAAAGGTCTCCTGCCTCTCGACACTCCCTTACGAGGAAGTTGTAGACTGTGATGAGGTCTCCTCTCAGCCTCCTCTTCTCCAGGCTGAACAGGCCCAGTGACCTCAGCCGTTCTTCGTACATCTTCCCCTCCAGGCCTTTCACCATCTTCGTAGCCCTCCTCTGGACACTTTCCAACAGTTTCATGTCCTTTTTATACTGTGGTGCCCAGAACTGCACACAGTACTCGAGGTGAGGCCGCACCAGCGCAGAGTAGAGTGGGACAATCACCTCCCTTGACCTACTAGCGATGCTGTGCTTGATGCACCCCAGGACACGGTTGGCCCTCCTGGCTGCCAGGGCACACTGCTGGCTCATATTCAACTTGCTGTCATAGATGCATACATAGAAAAGAAAATCAAATGTACTTTTTTTTTTTTTTTTTTTTTTTTTCTTTTTCAGATCTGGAATCAGTGGGATATAGAAAGCTTTGGGAAAACAGAAGTGCAGTTAGGCTGAAGAAGGGAAATAGAAAGCAGGCTTATGTATTCTTTGAAAATGTAAAAGGAAGTCTTCTCCAAATTATTGTAAACATGTAGTTTAAGAGGAACAGTGGAGAGATAAGGCAGATGAGTGGGAAGGACAGAAACCCTGGCTGGGTAAAGGACAAGGGATGGGGCACATTGAGGTATGCTGGGCAGCCCAGGGTGTGCTGAGGGCTGTGGGAGCTGCAGAGAGGATGCCTGGCTCTCACTGAGCCTCCAGTGGGGTACAGATGGAGGGTAAAGAGGTGTATAAGCTGAGAAGTGTGGAGCTTTGTGGCTTTCCTTGCTCTGCAGGGATTGTGGTTCGAAAGCTACTAAGAGCTCACAACTGTCCACTTGTTTTCAGCTCCTTGCCACAGCTCACTTGTCCCCACTGTTAATGCTCATCAAAAATCTTTAATAATCTTTAGTAGAATGGCCCAATCAGTGGTAGCCCCACATGAGAAGTGGTGGGACAGTGAGGGCAGAGACCATGCAGGCTATTTTTGCCATGAAATGCAGTGTGTTGTGAAATTACATCCTCTAGTTGTAACAGAAAGAGTCAAGAGAAGGGGAGGTCAGGGGTTTGATTTGTTATGTTTAGGACAGGGGACAGAAAGGACAGAGCACAGACAAATACCCTGCTGCTATTGGCAAGAACAAGGAAGACTGCTCCACTCGGTTCCTCCTCTCCTCAGTGGAAAGAGAAGGTCCTCTGGAGCTGTAGCTCTGGCCTGAGCTGTGGGCAAGCCTGAACCTCTCATTTGGGTTCCTAAAAGATTAACCCCAATAGGCTGCAGTCAGACTTTTTGAACCTGCTGCCATCTACGCACCTCAGGGTTCTGGGTGGGAGGGCAATGAACAAGAAGGGATCAAGAAGTAGGACTAGATTGTGATTGGTCTCTTTGGTATTATTTTGGTAGCACATCTCTGCAGGAGGATGACAGAAGAGGATGACAGAAGACTGCAGCTGTAAACTTAAGGAGAAACAAGCAGTCATAAGAGATGTACGGGACTATAGCCTTGTAAAGGAAGGCAAACCAAGCAAATTGAAAAAGTTGGTTTAACACAGACTACAGAAGAGGGGGTGTTGGGGGGGGGGGGCAAGGGAGAATGTATTTAGCCATTCCTAGCATATCTAGACACTGTTCAGACTGTACAAGAACAGTCCCAATTACAAGACAGGTTAGTCCAAGCTCGGAAGCTTAACTTGGCCTACTGCACTGGCAAGTGAACATTTATCATCTTCTTTTGTTTGTGCATGTGGCATCAGGGAAAGTACATTGCTTTCCCATTGAAGTCCAACATAACCCTCTCAAGATGAAAAGATAACTCATCCTTGAGATCAGGAGTCTGTGGTGGGACTAAGCAGCTAGCTCTCTTTCACAAGAGCTTTATCACAGGTGAAAGCTAAAATGGGTTTCTGAGACATTCTTGAAGCATTCTCCAAGTCCACAGGCAAATACTGTTACTCCACAAATTGCCACTGCAGTTGGATTGGTTTGGGCATCACTGATCTTGTGTGAATTAGCACAAATTAATTTTCACATTAACCTGCTTACAGCCGTGAACACTGCACTAGGTACTAGGGGATTCAGTTAATTACAATAATAATACTTCTGTGCTAATTACAGGGACACACCAAAAAGGTTCCTGTAGCAATACTGACCCATTTTATCTCATGTAGGCCACTGGCAGTAATGAGCTTCATCTGTCCCAATTGGAATACAGTCAGTTTCTTTAAGGTCTCATTTCTGACATTTGCAGATTTTTTCAAAATGTTTTCACTTGCTAAGCTATTCCTTCCTGTCTGTTTAGCTGTGTTCCCCTTTAAATTATTATTTTTAACTTCAATATATTTCTAGTTTTGACATATTTCAGATTACTGTATTGCCTTCTCTTCTGCATTGTGAGCTAGGAGGAGTGGTCCTTAAAAGCAGCAAAAAAAAAAAGCTTCAGATGACATTTTAGGAATAAAAGCAGCTACAAGGAGAGCACAACACCAGAGCAGAACGTTTGGGATGGTTGAAGTGTCTCCATCTCTAGGGAACTTTAAGAACAAATTACAAAGGCATCTGTACAAAGATATAATTGTGGCTTATGCTCCCTGATGACTTTCTGCTCTCAAGTGGCTTTGAGTCTGGCAACCTCTCTGGTTCCTATTCACTCTGAGGGCTCAGACTCACGCTCCAGTTGCAAGTTTCTGATGCCTTGCAACCATGTGAGCATGTGCTGTTTGTCCTTGGAAACTGCTAGGCAATGCAATTTGATGCAGTCTATTAGCATAGAATTATAGAATCACCCATTTTGGAAAAGACCTTCAAGATCACCAAGTGCAACCATCAACCTGACCTGCCAAGTCCCATCACTAATCCTTGTCCCTTAGTGCCACATCCACATGTCTCGCACATACCTCCAGGGAGGGGGACTCCACCACTTCCCTGAGCAGCCTGTTACAATGCTTTACCATCCTCTCTATGAAGAAATTCTGCCTAATATCCAATCCAAGCCTCATGAGGTGCAACCTGAATGCCATTTCCTTGTGTCCTATCAATTTTCACCTGAGAAAACCTGAGAAATCATTGAGGCCTCAGCTAAATCATCCCGTTGTGCTTCATAAAATTCAGTCAGTTGCCACCACACAGAAGACACTTGGGAACTCGATCGCAAACACCAGTCCATAATACACTTCCAGATGATCTCACCCAAGCCACTCTCTTTTGATCTGAGTATGTGTCTTTCTTGGAAGACTGCACAGGAAACTAAAGTCATAACTTGTTCTTCAATAAGTTTAAGTTTTTGTGGGTTTTGACTCTCCTTGTCCAAACTGGCTATGAAAGTTTTATGGGTGTGATCTTTATCAGGGCTAAATCACACAAGTGATCATCTTGATCCACTTTCTTTTCCTACATAGATCATACTGGACATTCACAAGTGGAAAAACAGAAAATCAGAGTGTCTTGAAGAAGTGAGGCTACCAAGGCTGAACCAAAGCATAGTGCCAATAAAATATTACAGAACATCACTGTTTTTGTCAACAACCTCTTCAGGAAAGGGAAAGGCAGTCTGCAGGGAGTTACATAATAAACAGATGTCAGATAAATCTTAGGGCAAAGCCATAGATTGTGGTCTTGATAAACTGTCACCATATTAAAAATTATGATTTCCCCAATGAGAATGAGTCTAAAAGAATTTGCTTTTCAAGGGAACATATGGCACCGCAGTCCAACTGCTGTCACTAGCTGTAGGCTGGTAACAGTGGGGAAAGTGTGCCAGTAAACAGTTAACATTTGCAACAGCCCCTTTTTCTCTCTCTCCCACCCCCTCTCTCCATCTTTCTGCATTCTATGTATGCACACACACACACATATATTATGTATTCTCTCTCTCTGTGCATTGAATTGAGGTAGGGTAGTATAAAACACTGATAAAACAAAAATATCCACCATGGTAGAAGAACAAAGCAATCACAGAATGACTGATGTTGGAAGGGACCTCTGAAGATCATCCAGTCCAACCCCCTTACCAAGCAGGGTCGCCTAGAGCACCTTGTGCAGGATGGCATCCAGGTGGGTTTTGAATATCCCCAGAGAAGGAGACTCCACAATCTCTCTTGTCAACCTGTTCCAGTGCTCTGTCACCCTCTGTTCACTTTAGAGAACAAACTGCTGGTCCTTGGGAAAAGCTGTTGGATGAGGTTGTCATTCTTATTCTGTGATGCTTGTCAAAGTCATGAAAGGATACAAAAAAAAAAAAAAAAAAAAAAAAAAAAAAGATATCAGGTGGGAAATTTTCAGTACTTCTATTTTCTACTAATCTTTAAGCCTTGTCCATAATGTGGCTCACCAGCACATCAGGGAGACAGCAGAAGTCTTCTTCCTGCAGGATTGACCTATGTGCTGAGGTTAGGCAGATTTGGGTGATCCATTACAAGACACTAAAGAATTGGCACAGGGAGCATAAAGGGCCTTCCAAATATCTATTTAACTACATATAGTCCTTTATCTGGGAAATGATACCCATAGCACCCATCAAAAGGAAGGGAGAAAAAGGAATTATGTGCAGTCAGGAGACTGAGAGATGCATAGGTCTCTCAGTAGTATGCAGAAGTACACTTTAAAACAGCTTTAGAAACAAACAGGGAATGTAAATGCAAAATGGGATAAAAAAGTGATACAGTTTTACATTTTTAGTAAAGTTGAGAAAATTTTCCACATATCAGTTTTTGAAAATGATTTAATTTTTAGAAAAGTAATACGATTGATGCAATGTATCTGTTTTTTCAGGGGATCGTTTGATAGTGTATGATACAGGGCATTGCCATTTAAAACAGCATATAGATTAATCAAACACTGTTAAAGAGAGGCAAGCATAGCAGGTAAGACTGAAACAAAAATTGGATTGATTATTTAGCAAAATGGATATTGGTAGGTGAAACAGTGCTCTCTGTAAATCTGTTGTGAGAATCACTATACAATGGAAGAACAATTTACACGAAGTCACTGTGTTGGTGAAAAAGCCAATAAGCAGACTTTGATGGCATTTAGTTAGAAGAATGAATCTATCCATTTGAGGACTGGATTCTGTGTGTGGTCTTCCAAGAGTTAGGAAATGCCAAAATTGAAATAAATCACAGACATGATTTGAGCAGTTTATCAAGAGGATTTTTGGTTTTGATTTTCTGTTAAAGCTGGAACTGGGTTTAGGAAGATCTTGTCAAGCTAGGTCTTTGTACTTTAAAGGTT
Organism: Oxyura jamaicensis; assembly: GCF_011077185.1. NCBI lineage: Eukaryota > Metazoa > Chordata > Aves > Anseriformes > Anatidae > Oxyura > Oxyura jamaicensis. The sequence continues at coordinate 197,508,331 of NC_048893.1, read as the reverse complement.
CTCTGGTTCTGTGTGTGATGAGCTCAAGAGTGACAGCAGTGATTATGAGACATTTATTAGATTTTCAGACATTGTTCCAGTTTTCCATGATCTGGTGCTCAAGCTAAACAACATTTCAGAGCACCCAGACCATCAAATGTAGCCTCTGTGTCTAATTAACAGCCAATTGCAGAACATATATGTTTGAACCTAGATATCCTGTCACACAGTACCCAAAATATTCCTTGTAATAGGCTAAGAGGCATGCAAGGAGCTTGACTTATCTTGAGGTACCATATGTTATTGTCTTTTTTAAATTTATTCAGGCTTGTAATGTGCTCAACCCTTCCCTATTAGTTGTTTGCATTAATAATGGTAATCCCCCTTAATCAGGAAGCTCTAGCAAACTAATATAATTCTGTGGCTGCTTTCAGTACTGCCTCTTAGTAAAGATCGATACACGTGGGAAAGTTTCTATCCGTTTTATTCCTTTCTGCATGCTTTCCTTTTTGTTCAGGACATTTGGGATTTATTTATTTATTTATTTATTTATGGTAAATATGGATACTTTTGTTTCTAGTTTTGCTCAGTTCTTTTCAATTAAGTAGAGTGTCCCAGACAGCCTTAGGAGATGGCAGAACATACCCTTGTGTGGAAGAGCAGTATGACTATCAGAAAGTGAAGTACAGGAGGAGGTAGTTCTATTACCCAGCACATTTCAAAGTGAGGAAGGGAATGAATCATTTATTAATTGCATTATTCAGTATAAGAAAATGGCACTAATCACAGTAGCAAAACAATTCGACTAAACTATATTTATCCCTTTTTATTTAAAAAAAAAAAAAAAAAATCCTGATGGTCCTTTTGCTCTCTGCTTTAGCTGGTCTGTATATCTATCCTGGTATGTGTATCATAGTTCCTGTATCAGGTAGTACTGGTATTCTCGCTACTACTTCATTTTCTGCTTTAACCTATACTTGTATAATGACTTGTGGTTTTTTTTGTTGTTGTTGTTGTTGTTTTGTTTTGTTTTGGAGTTGGTTTTGTTTTCCTGTTTGTTTTAGCTTTCCTGCTGATTTATGGAATTAATAAAATCACATTAGCTGACCTACTACTCTATTTTAAGAATTAAACTTTTTTAGGAACTCTGTTGTTATCTCTTCCCACTCTGAGTATATTAGAATTTAATGGAATATAAGTAGAAAATTGGCATATGATGTCTTTGTGAAAGTTTTCATGAAAATTTTTGTAAAACTTCACTTGGGAGTTTTGAGCTCTGATTTAGCAGTTTTTTTGTTTGTTTGTTTGTTTTCATTTCTGTCTGAAAATCAGATGGGTCAGACTTTCCCCTTTTATATCAAAAAAAATCTTGCACTATTCATAGGCACATCATTTTTCTTCTTAATCACATTGTTATTGATCCTGAAGATGAACAAATAGGATTGTACCCTTTTTCTTTTCCCAAAAACGTCTACTACAAACCAAATTCAGGTGGCATCTTATGCATACTATGGAAGATACCACCTGCCCTGGTCTGCCCCCAGCTCTGTATTGCTGCCTCTTCACTTTTGCCGGCAGAGTTTCATGTCTGAGTGCTTCACAGTCTGCATCAATCAGACTCAGGCAGGTTAGCATAAGTAGTCTAAACAGTCTAACCTACTTAATTCTTACTGAAACATATGTGGGAAAACTTACATGAGCCTTGTAGCTGACATGGAGTGGCAACCACATGACTTTATGAAGGAGGAAACTTATAAACATTTGGAGGCAGGGTAATAACCACTTAGTATCAGAGCCCAAAAAAGAGGAATAGCTAGCCCCTGTAGATACAAGGTTAGTGAAAACCACAAAAACTACTTCCCTGTATTGCCATGCCTAAGAAACTCTAGCAACAGTCATCTCTGTATTTTGTTTTCTCCTGTCAATTCATGTCTTTAAGATCTGGAAGCAGGCTAAGCCAGCATCATCATTAAGATTATACAGCTAATCAGTATAAAATGCTCAGCTCCCAAGAAACAGAACTAATCTCGTTAAGAAGCAAGAAAAAGCAGTGAAGCAATAATAACAAGTAACAATTGCCCCAGATCTATGATTTCAGATGGGGAATTGTGGAAATTGAATAAATCTCTGAAAATAAGATCCTCCACCACTACCCTGAAACAATGAAATAGCTAAATGAATTAGCTTAACTATTAGTAGAAAACAGGTTTTGTTTCTTTGCAATGTCCCACATAAACATTTGTTGAAGAGAAAGGATTCCAATGCAGGGAAGCTTTTTTCACCTTGACAGAGTCATCTTGTACCTAAAACACCAAAGATATCTTTAAACATTGCTGCACTGTACAAAACAGTAACTCCTACAAAGCTATCAAGGTTAATGAGACATATGCTATTCTGCTGGGCAAGCGTGGCTGTGCAAGTCTTATGCCTGAGGTAAAGAGATGTGCCCAGCTTTTCCAAGATCTCACACTGTGCTGCCAAGGCAGACCATATGTGATATCTTTGTTGCAGAGCTTGCCCCTCCTCAGACATGTACACACAACATTGTCCAAGATGTCAGCTTAGTGTGAGCCTCGTGGAATTTGAAAAAGTGCCCCAAACAGTCCTCTTTAGTTTGGGTGTGCACCAATTCAGATAAAGGGCGGTACAAGCTTTTGAGAATACAGTAAAACTCTGTGCAGGTAAAAGGTTCCCAAATCTTGGGAGAGAAGGCAAAGTTGTTTGTAGAAAGTGTTGAGTGGCACACAGTTTTCTTCAACAGCTGGGAGAAGCTATAGAAATTCCTAGCTGAGAGAGTGCAGGCTGATGCTTCATAAGCCAAGGGTAGGCTTTAAGGGGATGGGTAGAACAACACCTCAGTGGGATACAAAGTCCCTGTCACTCACTAATTGCTTGATTTATTTTAGTACATCTCTTTCATTATGAGGCATGAAGTTGCTGAAACTAAAGCTTCCAGAGACTAATTTGGATTGGAATTACATTCCCCGTGACTATGAATAGAGCACGGTATTAGTCTCCTCAATGTATCGTGGGAGGAAGATATCTTTTCAGGTGTATTTATATTCACAACTAACACAATATAAGGGCTGTATCTAATGGTGCAACAGATGGAAGAAGCATTATCTTCAGTAATAAAGTAAGTGAAAATAAAGTTAATAGTGACATTTAGGCAATGAGACCAGCTACAGAATTAAATTTTAATTTGAAGGTAGGCTCAAGTGTAAAGGCTTTACCTGTATATTCATAAAGGAAGACAACCAACTAATATCAAAAAATTAAGAAATTAATGGTCCTACTGTGCTGAAGTTTTAAAGGCCAAAGCAGTGAGTAACGTCAGTAAATATGCCAGTGTCATTATTGTTGAAAGGTTCCTGAAAAGGTGTGTTGAAAAAACAAGAAAGTATATTCAAACTCATAAAAACTAATAAAATGTAAATGTATCTTCCCTTTCCTCAATATTGAATTCTGTGTTTTTCATTTCCTTTGAGTGAGCTCAGGGGAGTTGTATGACTGATAAGAAATAGAAGCATAACATGTTCTGTTGCTTAGTGCATAGTGAATGGTGTAAGGCTATTCAAGCAACATTTTCTCCAATAAATAATGCACACTATTGCATAGTCTGTTGATGGCATCAGCATTGTATGCATTTTTTCCTGTCAAGTGATGAATTTAACTGATGTTAAATCTAGTTGATCTTTTGGACTCATTAAAAACATAGCACTTGCCATACCATATTAGATCCAAAGCCAATCTTATCCAGAATCGTGTCTCTGGCAGTGGATAACACCAGACACAGCATGTCTGGTGAATATAAGAAGCAAAGGTACAGTGAACTGTACCTAACCACAGCATGCTTCTTTGAGGTCTGTGGTAACTTCTTAAAGAATAAGCAAATATTTTTCACCATCATTAACTTGCTACATAAAAACTCTCAACCTCAGACTATAGAAACTATAACTGAACTTCTAATCACCTAAAAACAGCAGTCAAGGTACTTTTGGCAAAAAATGGTTCAAGATAAAATGGTAAACAACAAACAAAATGTCATAAAAAAAGACATAAATTGCTAACTGTAAAATTAAAAGCAGTTCACATATTTTTGCCCACTCCTTCACTTTTGCTTCCAGAGGCTTCCAGAGCTGTATTATGCTAGGCACCTGGCAGGCATAGCTAGGGACACATCAATCTGGCACCCAAATATCTGCCTTGGGTGCTGTAGTATGGGTACATAGCATGTAGTATATTTTGTTATTTGTGACTCACTCAGGTTCACATTATAAATCAGCAAGAATCAGACCCGGTCCTCCGAACTCTTGAGACTGGTCTGCTAACCTTCCTCTGGCCTCCATGTGTAAGATGGGGTAACTGCACAGCACTGTGGGTAAAGGGCAGAAATGGAAACTACTCACTTTTGAAACAAATGCATTCTTCTATTATTTTAAATCTTAAACCATTCAACCAAGACATCTGCTAATATGGAGCAGAGGGAAAAAAAAATAAAAGATTTACATAAACAGAACAAATAATATTGCCATAATAATAGTATCATGCTCAATGTTATCTCAGATGTTCAAAGCAGAAAGTTTGTGACTTGCTGCCGTGGCATAAAACTTGTATTTCCACAAAATAGAACAGTAAAAAAAATCTCAGAAGGCTTAAACTGGCCTGGATCCACCTAAATGATGCCAAATTGATACAGACGCAGAAGCTGGTCTGGCAGCTATTCCATTATTATGGTGTCTAGAGTTATTTGACATACTCTTTTTGAGGTGATAAAATTCTTTCTCTAACTAATGTCTTTCTAGTTGATTTTTGCTTGTTTGTTTGCTTTTATTTTCTCTTTTAGTAGTGTTGTCTATTGAAATTGGATGGTTTGAGTTTTCCTTTCCTTCCACACCACCCGAGTCAAGTCCAAGAGATATATATCACCTTTTCCAACCTGCCGCTTACATTATTAGCAATCATTGCTTGACCATTTGCTGTTGTGGGTTAGATGCATTATTTTAGAAGTACAAAAGCAGCAAAAGCAGCAATTATGAAATCTGTTATCATCTAGAAGCAAACAGTTAGGATCCTGAATTACACTGGAAAGCAAATTTTGATACCTCCTGACAGAACGAATTTCTCTCTCTCTAGAAATGCTAACACTGAAAGAGTTCAAGCTAATAAAACCTTGGACTGTGATGCTGCACTTCTATTTTCACTGTTGTATACTTTGTCAGCATTTCGTTTGCTTAACTTTATTTATAAGATCAGTTTGGTGGTTTTTTTGTTTGTTTTTGTTTTATTGGTGTTTTTTTAAGTTCTCTAAATTCAATTAAAGCTAGGGTTTTTACTATGAACTTAAAAGCGAAAAATAATAGTAGTGTAACTTCATAAAACTCTGCAACTCTTTCTCATAAAAGAGCTGCTACATCTTTATTCACTTTTCTTAGCTGTTCTTTATTTTATGACCAAAAATTATCATGAAACCATCAGATATAAAATCTCTTTGCTATTTTTAGATTTAGAAAATATTTGATTTTTCACTACAATTTTCTAAAAATTTCTTGAGGTTTAGTCTCTTGTATTCATTTTTGGTCTCTCAAATACACCTTAGACTTCCAAGAGCTTTCTTGTATGCTCAAGTACAATAAATAGTCTTTTAGGCCATTTCCAAAATGATTTGGAGAATTCAAACCTAAAATTTCAATATAGTGCTTATTTTAATTGAAAAAGTCCTTGGCCAATATGTATGAAAGGACTTAAGTCACAGCAACACTCATCCTATCCCCAACATCTAGGCTTCCACCATGGATCTCACAAACTCATGGTAAAACATGCAGAGGAGCTTTAGCACCGAGGAATAAATCTCACAGGAGCTTGCAAATTCAATCAGATCTTGGGCCATCAAACGTTAGTCCATAGGAAACTCAGAAGGGAGGTGGATATTTAGAAACCTCCTCCACACCATGTAGGTACCCACCTGTACAGTTGTAGAAGGGGAGGCAAGATGTTAAGTGTTGAAGTCACTTCAGCAGTAAAAATGTTGGTGCCTGCATAATCTCAGATGCCCAAGTGGATTACGCAGGATTTTGTAGATCGTGGTTTTGATCTTGGCCAGCTAAACTTGAAGTTTCAGTTTAGGTGCAGTACTGCTAGCTTTTGTTGTTGTTGTTGTTGGCTTTGTTTGTTTCATAGATTTTAAGGGGGTTATTTTGGGGGGTTTGGCCATTTACCTTGCTTTTATTTCTCAGTATGTGAACTAGCAAGCTGTTGGAATGGGGCAGAAATACAAACACCAGCTCCTTGTCTGCATATCCAGGCTAGTGTGTCCTGTATGAAGCAAACAAATGTTGCTTGTTCAAACTGGTGTCCATATTTGATAAATACATTCAGTTTTGGCCTTGGTTGGGTTTGGGGACAATTCACATTGTAGTAATTCAAGCTGACTCCTCTCTCTCCTGACTACTCAGAGAGCTGAGCAAGCCAGCTTCAGAAAACTGACACTTGGAAAAATAGATGCTTGGGGCAGCACTGCTGGGGTTAGCAGACACTGATGGCAAAGCCCTGAAAAAAATAGTATTGCTGTCACTGCATCCAGACCATGGCTGGCAGCAGCAGTCTCCACTCCTGCACTCAAAGGCACTAGCTCCACCTCTTCAGAGCTAGTAGGTTGTACTTCCACCCCTGGGACAGCTAAATTCAGGTCTATTTGCAATGCTGTGAATCTTGCACCATCTCTAAAGCTGAATATGAACAAGCACCTCCCTCCATTTCTTCTACCCTGTTTCTTACAGTGACATTTCCAGAGCCATAGGCCACCAGACACCATTATATGATCTGGTCTGACCTCAGCAATGACACAGGTTACTGTTTGCTCACCCATTTGGTGTTTTGTCTAATATCTAATTTTATCGGTTTCTTAAGCTACTAGAATTAGTTTGTGAGATCATTAGTGATTCAGGCAATGGGTAGGACCTTTGCAGATGGATTTTGGTAAGTAAAAATCTGGCATATTTCACTAATGATGCACTCTGGCAGCAATACATTCTTTGTTCTCCCTTTCTTGAAAGGGCACGAAATTAGTGAATCAGCCTTAACTGCATTTCTTGTCAGTATGCCACAACCTTAGTGCCCTTTTAATTGTGTAGGAACCTTTGAAGTATATTATTTAGATTCAGTGCTGAGTTTGAAGGAAGCATGAAGTGTTTTTCTAGACTTTAGCACTGCCACTTGCTCGCACCTAACAAATGCAAAGCTATTAGGAAACAGCTCCTCTCATATGACCTCATATATTAAGAAATGCTAAGAAGAAAGGGCTTTTTCCCAGTGGGAAGGACTACCATGGCAGTTCCGAGAGCAGAAATGGATCATCACTCTTTCATTTTCTATTCACATTTCAAATGCAGCAGTCGCTGTAGTATCTAGGCATCAGTAAAATAAGTGCAAGGACTGAGATTAAAGAAGCCGATCTGAGCTGGGTTAAATATTACCTGCATTGATGGCCTTTCAATTTTTGGTCCAAGAATTTGTTGGGAGAAATGGGGAAATTGTACATTTCTGTATTTATTATTATTATTATTATTTTGATGCACCAAATATGAAGAAGGTACTTTGGAAAAATGTGGACCCATAAATTTGGTAATTTTCAAATTATCTATGTATTTCAATTCAAAGGAAAAAAAAAATCTCAGGATCACAAGGAAACAGAATTATCATTCATACTTTAGGATTTCTTAATGAAGCAGAGAGCAGTACCCTGAACCATGTATTTCCACTACACCCTTAATAGAGGAATTTTAAGATGTGTTGTGGTTTCAGAATGTCTTCTGAAAACAGAGATATCATTTAATTCAGAACAAATTTATAGTCAGGTAAAATCAGTTAAATTCCAAATGCCCTTGCAAAATAGAACATAAAATGTAATAACATCATCTGACCAACCCATAGTCATCTGGGTGTCTTATGTGAAGTGTTGGAGTTGCAAATAGCTGATGCTGTGCTAGAGAGTCAGATTTTCAGTCCTCTCTTCTCACTTTCCAGATTGGTGTCTAAATCTGTGAGGCACTCCCACACCTCACATACAGAGTCTGCCTGGGACGTGGTTGTTTATTAAAGGGAAAGCTGCCATTGCAGCTGCTCTGATGCAAATCATTCAGATCCTTGGCCTCATCCAGGTATACAACATCAAAGAGACTGAATTGTAGTATGTGTTTACTGTCTTATTCCATGTATCCAGCACATGACACAGACCTAGTAAGAACCCTGAAATCATAGTATTTTGTCTGTATGCAATGGACCGACATTGTGTGAGGAAAGGAAATGAGGGCTCTTTCTTTTTAAGATCACCTTTCCTGTTTGCCAAGAAGAAATGTTAAATTCTGTTATAATGAAACAGAAGTTAAACAAAGCCCTGCTTGGAAGATGATTATTTACTAAATAAATTTTAGAGCAGGCAAGTAGAACAAATATGACTCACATAGAGCAAACTTAAATCCTATACTGGGATAAATATCTCAAAACTAAACCCCACTTTACAAAGCAACACAGGTTTGTAGGAGCCTTAGTTCCTTTGAGGATTTGGGCTTTTAAATCACTGAGAAGTTTAAAGATGTGCTGTAGGTGAAAGAAATACCAAGAAACAATCTAAAGAATAAATTTGAAATACAGTCTGCATGTAAGAGTGTCTCTTCTCCTGACATGCGGGATTTCAGCTGCAGTCAGTGAAGTCACAGGTACGTGGGAAGATTGAAGAGCCATATAACACAGCAGCACTTCCCAGCTGATTGGCAAAGTAGCCACTGTCACTTAAAAAATCAGTAGGCAATGCCAAATAAGCTCAATGGAGAGGGAGTTAAAATTCATCATCGGAAGAAGGGAAACAAACAAAACGAACAAACAAATAAACACAAACCCAAATTAAACCACTCTGGTAAGCCAGTTTGAAGGTAGCTAGCATCTGTGCAAAACGTGGGATCTTGGAAAGGTCAGATGTTATTATCCAATGAAAAGGGCACTGAATAAAATGAATTAGTTATTGCTGCAAAACATCTAGACATTCTGGGAACAGAGCCAGTGTGAACAACAAATGATCAAACAAAAATAATGCTGAGATATCTGCTAGGAGAAAATGAGAATATTGTTGTATTACAGCATTCTCACATAGCTCAAACAGCAACAAACAGCAGACCAATAGTTTGTAAATGCACAGTAACGATTTGTTTGCTTAAACTGAAAGGAGTTGTGACCTGATGAGATGTACCTCCATCCCTTACGGGAGGAAACCTTGCATGCTGTTTTTGCTTCTGCTCCAGACTTGCTGTGAGGAATTGTATATCCTCCTTCTGAAGCAGGCTGTAAAATAAAACATTGGAGTGCAGTGAACATAATCTTTTCACTGGCATCAGTCTGCAACATCTTACTCTTCAAAGTGTCACTGACTCACTGAAATGTTTTTTGTCCACCCCCTCAAGTTAGCTTTGTATCTCACATTGGTAGATTTCCCAATTTGGGCTTGAATTACAACTCTTGCTTAAGTATTGACTTTACATTGTTGGTTTCAAGGAGTTAAAGATTGTTCCCAAAACTTCAGCTTTTCCTAATCCAACCCAAAACTGAGCACATTAGGCCAGATGAGCAGGGGGAACGCTCTGGCAGGATGAACTGTTGGCCAGGCTGTAAGAGGAACGTGTCCTTTCAGAGAGGAGCCTCACCAAATGAACCCTTGTCCCAGCCATACCCCATGTTACTAGTCAGCAGGTCACCATGTTTTATAAAGCTGCCAAAAGAGCTATGAAGGAGAAAATTATGTGAGAGGTCATTGTAGGCCATCTTTACACAGCTAAACAGGTCTGGAGTTTATGGGATCACCCACACTTAAGACCCAGTTATGGCTCCACCAATAGTTTGTAAATGCACAGTAATGATTTGTTTGCTTATACTGAGAGTTTTAGCAGTTTTGGTCCTCAATGGGCTGCGTTAATAAGGTGGCTTATTGCTCACACAGGAATCTCACAGCTCTTTCGGGGATAGACTTTGATATATCTCCTTCAGTTCAGTGGGATTTTACACTAAATGCTTGGCTGGAGAGTGACTTTTTACATGGGCAGAAAGTGATGGGACAAGGGGGAATAGTTTTAAACTACAAGAGGGGAGATTTAGATTAGATATGAGGAAGAAATTCTTCACTCAGAGGTTGGTGAGACACTGGAACAGGTTGCCACATTCCTGGAAGTGTTCAAGGCCGGGCTGGATGGGGCTTTGAGCAATCTGGCCTGGTGGGAGGTGTCCCTGCCTATGGCAGGGGGTTGGATGTGAATGGACTTTAAGGTCCCTTCCAACCCAAACCATTCTGTGATTCCTTGATATAAGTCATTAGTACATCATCCCATTGCCCCTACCAAGGTATCTTATTGTTTGGAAGGAGGAATGATATAGTGGAGGCCTGCTTTCAGCATCCTTTTTGCAGAATGTATGGTATCTGATAACACATTTTAAAGCTTATTTCCTTTTCTTAAACTGCAAGAAGGAGTGTCTAGCTATCTGAGGGACTGCACAGTCACTGTGGAAAGTGTTGAAATGTTCAACTACTGCAATAAAGAGGTCATATATTTACCTAAGATAATATGTTAATCTGAGGTTCTATTAGACCTCAATTTTCAGGACATGCCTTACACTCATTAATTTAATATTCATTTACATTCAGCAGCCTTAATGATTATATAGGTCAAGAAAACTAAAATATCTTCATTCTCTCTCTCTCTTTTTTTTTTTTTTTTTTTTTAATCTCCTTAGAGTACGCTCGGTTTGAGGCAAAAATCCATGACCTGCGTGAGCAGATGATGAATCACAGCATGAGTTCTGGGTCTGGCTCCCTGAGGACTAATCAGAAGAGGTCACTGTATGTCAGGTGAGTAGGGAGAGCATTCTCCTGGGAATATGTCACCAGCTACCTGGTCTGTGCCTGACTTTTATGTTGTGGGTTCAGCTGGGTGGTGAAAGAACTTTGAGGAACTGAACTGAATTGAATTGAGAAATGCATCAATCTTACAAGCACAGCATCATTAATGTGAAAATTGATAAGGCCCTATTGCTTAATCCTGTCATTTCAAGTTGTTTTCAAAGAGCATTGTACTTTTATAGTGATTCAGTTTTATGAGATGAAGATTTCTTACCAGTTGTCAGCTCTTTGATATCTGAGATGGATTTTGTGGTGTAGTGATGCCTGGCATTTCTGCGTGAGGCCTCGCCCAGACATAGAATGATTGTTCTTATAAAGAGCAATTTTTCCACAACACATTCTCACAAAACAAGGACTATTATATGCTATTCTAAATATGGGACAGTCTACTGCTCTCCTCTTGCACGTGTACCCCTTATCAGTCCACACTGCAACAAATTTACCATCTACCCAGCAAGATCAAATATGCAGATGAGACCCTAAACAAGCAAATGTAGGTAGCTTAAATGGGGTAGTGAATAGCATAAAAACTGCCAAACTGTAAGCCAGGTGTAGTAGCGGACTGCTACAAGTTTTGCTTGGACTGTGTAAGTTTATTGCCATAGTCACTGCTGCCTGTGAGACTGGGAGTCACCCAATTAGCCCTAGCAAAGTTCTTGCTGTCACTCATGCCTTTTGGGACTTCAGGAGACTATGGGACTCTGTGCCAAATATCTTAATAGTCTTAATAATTATGCTTCTCTAGGCTTCTCATTTTTACTTTTTTTCCTCATGCTCAGCATATAATTTGAAATTTCTGACAATCATGAAGTAGAGGGAAGTAATTTGTCAGCCTCCAGGCAGTGATAATTATTCATGGGGGAGCTAATTCAGGTGATAACATTGCAGAGATCCAATTAAGGCTAAATTCTCCATTTTGTCATTATGCCCTCAGCATGAAGGGATAAAGTAACACGGAAGGAAAAAAAATGTTAGCACTGATGGTCTTATTCTAGTGGACAGCAACCACATTAAGCACTAATTGGTACTGTTGCCAGAAAGGGCAAAGACTAAAATGCTGTTACCAGAGGGCTATTGGACAAGATCAGGTTGGAAGCATCATGCAGTGGGTATTTTCCAGACCCAACAACAAGTGAGTTTGTAGTTAAGAGTTTTGGTCAACTCCTTGAAATTGCATTTTAAGAAAAGCTACAGTCATTGGGCATGTAGGTACATATCTAAGCTTACTTTGCTTTGTGGTAAGCCAGACCTCAAAATGTAAGGAAGAACAGTGCAAGAAACCAAAGCCAGCAACCACAAGTCAATTCAAGTGTATATATAAGTGTCTAATGTGGGATCCCGAATAACTTACTGGTTTGAGCTGCAGCAAAGCTCAATTACGCCTGTATCAGCATTGACCTGCTAAGCCCTGCTGAGAACCAGGGCTTATTATCTTGCACACAGAGCCAAGCTAATAAATCTCTGCTGCATCTGGAGTAGCCTGGTTCCTCTGTACAGTGTTGCTCTGTGTGCACTGATGAGCCTGGCTTTCTCCTAGTTCATGAATTCTGGATGTGGTCTGTCTCACTAAGCTGATATGCCCTGGTGCTTCACTGCAGGAATCTTTGATGTCTTAGCCACATATCTAAATATCACTTCCCAAACCATAAATGTAAAATCTGTTCTTTTATTCCAGACTTGTTCCAAAAAATAAATAAATAAATAAATAAAAATACCCTAAACCTCTCAAGCAGAAAACCTCAAAAGCCTCAGTCTCTTTTATTAACATGAATTTGTGCAGTCAAACCTACACAATTGGCTGTGTCCAACTCTGAGAAGTCTGCTTGAGAAGCTCTGTATTTTGCGTATTATTATAATGTGTTTGTAGTGCAGCAGTGCCTGGAGCATTGTGTTAGGCACTGTTAGTTCAAATCATACACTAATTACAAAGGTACCTTATGTCTACATCAAGTACTGTGAAAAAAAATAAATGTGGGTTGGGAAATGTGCTTGTTTTCTGAGACTGAAATTTTTAGGGCACTTTATGCGTAAACTCTTTACAGCTAGCAACCCCTGTAAAAAGTCTAGGATTCACTATATTTTGGTATTCTTACAATCCATGACATTTCTATTTCAGTCGATTATTCTGGCCAGCGTCTGCAAAAGAACTAGAGGTAAATTACCATATGTTGCAATTCTGTAGCTGTAAAGCCAAGTCAGGTTTTCTGTTTTCCCCTCTTTGGTGTTTAATGATTTTCCTGTCCTTCACTGAATACAAGCATAGTCATTTTTTAGACAGAGAGTTTAATCAAAGCAAATTCCAGTGCAAGGAAATAAAATTAAGCTCTACATACGTTGTAACAACAGAAAATGCATATAATAATCTGCGCGTTGTAAAGCCAAAATAAAAGAGGATGAGAAAAAGCAAAGCTCTGTGAGGAGATTTCCCAGTGGATGCAGGGTTCATTAAGTGTAGGTTTTTCTTACTTACTTCACAATCTCTGATTTCCCCCACTCCCACCATCCTCTGGCTTATGCTGTTGTAAGAAAACCCATCTCAGTGTGCAGCCACCTGCCATCAGTCTCACTGCTGTCTCAGAATCCTCTTCAAAAAAGTGACACACCAATAAAATCATTTTTATATCCAGCATTTTGTTTGCTTGCTGTCCACTATGCAAGCAACATATTCACACTGTTCATTATGTTTCTCCTAACTTTTAATGACCAGAGCTTTCTTCTATATCTTAGCTAGTCACTCTGAGGCTCTCTTTAGATGGAAAGAGAAGGACATCTCCAAGGAGGGAATCTGCATGCATCTTATTCATCTAACCTGTCTAGACATCTACTTTAGAATTATTCTCTCCACAGAAGTGTATGTTTCTACATCTGTATCTAGGGGGCAATGCAGCCCCCTACTGTAACAGCACAGTAGCTTTAATTAAGACATATAAAAGTAGTTATATTAAATGAAGTGAGGTGAGAACTTAATGTGGAAATAATGGTTTGAATATAGGACTAGAACAAGTTGGATGAAAGCAATTAAAAGTCACATTTAAGCAATGTATATACTACATCAGGAAAACAATTGAGAATGATTTATTCAAGATAAATTTTGTAGCTCTGACATGGTCTTTTTTTTTCTGTGCATTATTTTGTGTTTCTTATTTATTTATTTATTTATCTCAGTCTGTCTTAAGACTTTCTGATGCCTCCTAGAATATTTTCCATGAATTTTCTGAAAACTTTTTTTCAATACTTACTGTTCCTTTTGTATCATAACCTATGTCTCTGGGATGTTTTCAGAAAGGTCACACCACTAACAGCAAAGCATAAGAGACTTCAGGGGAGGACTGAGCAGTGGGACATGCTGTTAACTCTTTTAGGAGCTCACATCCTCTTTGCCAATATCTCCAATGAGAAAAAAAAATACAAAAAGCAAAAAGTGAGAGAATGCATGTGAAAAATAGCAAATTCTGTTATTTAGAATTTATTTGTTACTGCTGTAAATGAATTTAATTTGAATTCAATAACTGAAATGAGAAGCTAAAACATTCCATTTTCATTCCTCTTTTCAATTCAATGGGATTCATCTATCAGCTCATGATTAATGAGGAAAGGAGACAACCCTTTCACCAGCTAAGTGCTGTGCTGTGCTATATACACAGGTTTTTTTGTTGTTTGTTTGTTTGTTTTGGTTTTGGTTTTGTTTTTTTTTTTTGTATTACACTTTTAAAATCTGTTCTTGTAGAACTATATATTTGGTTGTTTTGAAATAGATATGTGCTTTCTTTTGTCCTTGTAGATCCAGATCCATAGCTGAATTTTTCAGCCAGCTTGTGAGAACTCTTAGGAAATGCTAGATGACATTATTTAATGTAAAGACATGACAGCCTTTTGAAGGTGCTGTGGTTTAACCCAGCAGGCAGCTAAGCACTACACAGCTGTTCGCTCACACCCACCTCAACCTCAAATTGGTATTGTGGAGAGAATCACAAAAAAAGAGTAAAACTCCTGATTGAGATAAACACAGTTTAATAGGATGGAAAAGGAAAGGAAATAATAATTATGATAAAAGGTTGTACAAAACAGGTGATGTACAATGCATTGCTCATCACCCACTGACCAATGCCCAACCAGACACCCAACAGCAGCTGCCCCCCAGTCAACGACCCCCATATTTATTGTTCATCATGACACCACATGGTATGAGGCATCCCTGTGGCCAGTCTGGGTCAACTCCTGCCTGTGTCCTCTCCCAGCTCCTTGTGCACCCCCAGGTACCTCACTGGCAGGGCAACACCAAAAGCTGAATGTCCTTGGCTCTGTGCAAGCACTGCTCTGCGACAGATAAACTTTAGTGTGTTATCAGTATTATTCTCATCCTAAACACAAAGCACAGAACCATACCAGCTACCAGGAAGTAAATTAACTCTATCCCAGCCAAAACCAAGACAGAAGAGTTAAGCCTTAGGGAAATACAGTACTTTACAAAATTTGGTGAATGCAAGCAGCCATTGACATTTTAGTATAAAATTATACAGCTTTGGAGGAAACTGAGAGCTTAAACATTATGAAGGGTTTTTGTTCAGCTGATTTTCTAGTTTTCTTCTGAACTTAAAGTACTTGTGCTAGATTTCTGACCATAAAAATAGATACTTCAGTAATGCATATTTTATTGCCGCTGGATGTACAAAGGAAAGCATTTAAAGGAATCACCTGGCACCTAAGAACTGCTTTCTTAAGTTGTTTGGTTGATTTACAGATGAAAAATAATCAGATAAGCTTAGAATAAACAGCCACAATGCGTTTTAATCTTTATTCAAACTAGACAGCTTCTGAAATAACGTTTATAATTAAAAATTCCAATGGCCCAAAGCCACAAACAGGTGCTTTGGTGTTGCTGTCTCTCAAGAGTAGCAACTCAAAAGCTTTATAGACACCCCAGTCCTTCAATTGTTACTTTATTGTTTAAAATCTGTTTGATATCATCAGTGACTAAAAATCAGTGCACATAATCATGGCTACTTGTTGTCTTATATTGACAGACTGATCAAGATCACTGAAATGCAGATATTTCAACTTCAGCACTACTTTGAAATATATCAGTGCAACGCAAGTTGTACACTTAGGTGTAAAGGTGGGTGTGGAAATTGGAGCTGGGACAGGGCTGGATCCAGATGTAATATTGGTAGCTGGAATTTCTCCTAGCTGGAATTAATGCTAAACATTTTGTAGCTCTGATAGGAATGTGCTGTACATTCACAAAGCATTCACAATACACAAAGCATTATGTGTTAAAAATGATTGTGTTCTGGTTCATTTCCATTGAGCCCTAAGGAACAGAATCTGAAGATTTGCCATAGCAACTTAACAACAGCTGAAAGGAAGTCAAGTCTGAGACACTTTGGGATGTTTACTCCAATTTCCAACTTCCAATTTCCAGCACAATAAATTCCCTGTTAGGTCTTAGACACCTTTATGTGCATTTCCTGAGCTTCTTAGGAATCAGCATGATAGCTTTGAGAGACTTGATTACCAACAAATCACAGAAATTCTGACTTCGGAACTTTGCTGAGTTACAACTGAAGACTTTGGCTGAAGCAGTTTGTTAAGATCCCATGTGGCATGCGGGGCTGGTTTTATGTAATGTCTGTTACAGCCACCCTTCAATCTCCCTGTCAGTTTGGAGACAGTGAACCCCCATAGGCCACTGAGTATCAGATCAAGGTTCCATGGGCTAAACTCTCCTGGGAACACTGCACAGCAGGCTGTGATAAGAGCAGTCTGACATCAACATGATAAATGCAAGCTGTGGAGACATCCTGGTGGTGAAATCTGAACTTGTGACGATGTCAGCATGGGTGATAGAAAGCTCAACTCCGTAGATCTAGAAGGAGAAATGTGATAAAGATTTAATTTTTTTTTTCTTTTTTTTGTTTTTTTGGAAGGAGTTGCTGAGGGAAGCAGCAAAACAGCAGAGGTATGAAATGGTCACACCTATCTATTGCAGTGAGACATAATATATATAAATATCTATATAGAGATGAGTTAGTGTTAAATATGTTATAACCACATGTACATGGTCTTCATTTAAGCTAGTTGCTTAGTCTCCCTCTAGAGTCAGTGGAATGCTTTTGGCACTTTCAGAGTACAATTCATCTAATTCGGAAGTAGACATCTAAAATTGCTCAGGCACGTCATGCCCTAAAAATGTCTGTTTCTCACAGTTGAGTGGATGGAGCCTCAGGTGATTAGCTGAGTTGTAAACATCTATATTACAGTCACTTAAAGCTGTGAGACCTGAGCAACACCCACACGGCCACACACAGACACACTCACACATGCACAGTGTGCATATGTGTACCTTGTAGAAGTGGTAACATCAGGCTCTATGGCTGTTTGTTCTGTGACTTTTTCTGCTGTGTGTTTGAGTAAGTTACTGCAATGTAGCTTTGAAAGTAGTCTGGTTTGCTCTACATGTTCTTATCCCCAAGAATTCTGTCTATATTTATTTGCCACTTTTATTAGTTCTGTTGAGAGTGTTTGATGATAGACCTATGTTCAGTGCATGGTCCTCAAGCTGGGTAAGTTTACGATTCATTAAATATCCCAAGTCAGAGGGGACCCACAAAGACCATTGTCCACCAGTGGCATCACACTGCACATCTCAGGCTTCAGAACACTGTAGGTCAGTCTAAATTTCTGGAGACTAAATGTGAGTTTGGCCCCTCAGTATTATTGTTTGCTTTTAAGAGAGAAATAGCTAGAGCTTACAGAGCCGTGCCTGTACTTGAATGGCATGACAGAAACTATTAGAATTCTCTTTATTGAAAGGTAAGTGAGGGGAATTGAAATTTTAGTACGGTTTGTTCACTCACCTTGGATTATTCTTAGGCAACTGAGTGGTCCAAATGGTAGCAGAAAGCAGAAAACTGCATTTGGAAAATCTGCTAAATGGCATAGTACAAAAAGCTGGGTTTCTTTTGATAGTCTTTAGCAGACATGTTTAGAAATGGTCAGATAGGTACTCACAAAACCTACACTTGTGAATGGGTTGTTGCACTTGAAATGCCATTTCAGACTGGAAAATTGAAACCCAGTAGGGGAGTTACTACCCAATAGGGGAGTGTGCTGGTTTTGTATGAGTTTCTTAATATTCAATTACTGCATTTTAGCTGTTCTTTCTCTGAATATAGGGTTTTCAGATCTTGTTGGCAGAAGTGAGCATTTTCGCTGGTTTCAGTGAGCAATGCTTAGAGTCAGAACCAAGGAGAT
The DNA here is from genome assembly GCF_011077185.1 of Oxyura jamaicensis. Taxonomy (NCBI): domain Eukaryota; kingdom Metazoa; phylum Chordata; class Aves; order Anseriformes; family Anatidae; genus Oxyura; species Oxyura jamaicensis. The sequence continues at coordinate 197,490,156 of NC_048893.1, read as the reverse complement.
GGTGCAAATGTCTATTTTTCAAAGCATGGAGGGTCACCCTGCATGCTTGAGAAACTGTAGAATGATTTAGACATGTAGAATGATTTAGACATGTAGAATGATTGTAGACAGAATGGACCTTAAAGCCTACCCAGTTCCAACTCCCCTGCCATGTGCAGGGACACCTCCCATCAGCCCAAGCTGCCAAAGCCCCATCCAGCCTACCCTTGAACACCTCCAGGGATGGGGCATCCACAACCTCTACGGACAACCTGTTCCAGTGCCTCACCACTCTTACAGTGAAGAATTTCATCCTAACATCTATTCTCAATCTCTCCTCTTCTAGTTCAAAACAATTCCCCTTTGTCCTGTCATTATCTGCCTGAGTGAAAAGTCACTTTCCATCTTTTTTATAAGCCTCCATTTAAGTACTGAAAGTACAATGAGGTTTTCTCTGGAGCCTTCTCTTCTTCAGACTGAACCACCAGCTGACCACCAGCTCTCTCAGCTTCTCTTCACAGGAGAGGTGCTCCAGCCCCCTGATCTTCATTGTGGCCCTCCTCTGGACCCACTCTAACAGGTCCACATCTTTCCTATGCTGGGTGCCCCAGAGCTGAATGCAGCATTCCAGGTGGGGCCTCACGAGGGCAGAGCAGAAGGGGACAATCACCTCCCTTGACCTGCTGGCCACTCCTCTGTTGATGCAGCCCAGGATGCAGTTGGTCTTCTGGGTTGTAAGCATGCACTGCTGGCTCATGTCAAGTTTTTCATCCACCAGAACTCCCAAGTCCTCTGCAGCGCTGTCTCAATGAGCTTTTCGCCCAGTTTGTACTCACGTCCAGGATTGCCCCAGCCCAGGTGGGGCACCTTGCACTTGGCCTTGTAACCTCATTAGGTTCACATGGGCCCACTTCTTCAGCCTGTCCAGGTCCCTTTGGACAGCATCCCTTCCTTATGTTATATTGACTGCACCACTCAGCTTGGTATCTTCTGCAAACCCGCTGAGGGTGCATTTGATCCCAACGTGTATGTTGTTGATAGAGATACCCAACAGTACCAGTCCCAAGACGGACTTCAGAGGGACACTGCTTATCGCTGGCATCCACTTGGACATAGAACCAATGATCCTTTCCCCAGGTGGATGTTCACGAGCTGAAGCAGTGAAACTGAATTCACTCAGCTCTTTATTAATTATCAGAGGTGCTGAGGAGCAGAGAAAAATGAAGGATAGAAAGATGAGGTCACCTGATGATACAACAGACAATACATCCAATACAGAGATTATTTACTACTTTGAAATTCATGTTTAGTATTTGGCTCACATAACCTATGTGTAAAAATAAGTAGGAAAATGAGACCAAATCTAGTATCCAGCTATGTTTTCTTACGAACCTCAGTCTGCTTATGGAGGATCACTGTTTTGGTGTTTACAAAAACAACTGTGTTCCTCATCCCACAGCACTAAGTACAGACTTTTCACAAGATATATATATATATATTATCAACTAAAAATTGAGAACAAGGAATGTCTGCATTCAGGCTGATTTTACTGAGGTGACCTCTCATGGATATCAGTGGGAGCTGTAGGCATTTTTCAGTTCTGTGAATTATGCCCGTGAGGTTTTCATAGATCCTTACTGAAGTGCCTGAACTAAAACACACAGCTACATTCACAGAATCACAGAATGGGTGAGGTTGGAAGGCATCTCTGGGTCCATCTGGTCACATGCCTTCTCAAACAGGGACACCCAGAGCAGGCTGCCCAGGACCACATCCAGGTGGCTTTTGGAGATCTCCAAGGAGGAGACTGAACAGCCTCTCTGGGCAGCCTGTGACTGTAAAGCCACCTACACTGTAAAGAAGTGTCTCCTGCTGTTCAGATATGTTTAGAGAGTGTTATCACTCTCAGCTGAAAGATGGACCTGAGAATTATTAATCTTAGAGTATTCACAATTCAAAAGCCTTCAGGCTTATATTGTAATTGCATTTTGGTGCTAAAATAAGCCCTGAAATGTGATGCTGTAAATATAACAATATGCCTCACCTAAGTCCTAGGACTATGAAAATCAATGCATTTTATATATTGTCAGTTGAAACTATCACCCACCTTAAAAACTGCTGTAGTTTTTCCTGACACTATATTTCTTAGTATTTTGCAGTATTGATACTAATGAACAGTTAGGGAAAAAAGAGGTTAGTTTGCAATTTTTAATAATATTTCAGAGACAAAAAAAAAAAAAGAGGTTAATGGAGAGTGAAAAACGAACATGTAAGCAAATCAGTCAAAACAGCCTCACCTTGGCTTGACATCAGCTCTCTCCTTCATATCTTCATGTTTATCAGACCTACTACTCTTAGGTAACTGGTGTGAAATAAACCCAGCTGATTTCCTCCTGAGATGTGGTCCTGCATCTCACATACTTCTTGCCCACCAACTCACCCACGCTGTCTTCTCTGAAATTCAGGATGCTGTCTGGTGACCCCTGGCATCCCGCATGAGGTCACAGAGATGCTGGGCACCTGCAGGGTTGTGTTGCTGCTGCCACCCAGAGAGACCATGCAACCCCCCAGCCTAATGCACAATTCCTAGCTGTGAGGTAAACCAACAACCCAGAAACCCTGTCACCAAGGGGTGATTCTCCAGTTGTGTCAAAAATGGATGAAAAACAGATTTATCTGTATATGTCTGTGGCTATGCAAATTGTTAAACTCTGTTCAAAATTACGAGCTAATGCAAGTGGTACTGAGCACCTCGAAGGACTGAGCCCTTTGTGAATAAACTGCAGCCTAAAGTAATCTCAGATAACAAGCTCTTCTTAAAGCTCAGAATATAAAGCAGCTCTTTATCAAAGTGTTTCTTGTCTAATTCATCTTATCTTTACATTATCAGTAAAACTTGTTAGATGTGAAATAGCTGGTTGAGATCTGAAATCACGTCCTTAGTGCTGAATTATTAATGCCTGCTGAAGCAGCTTTTCTACTAGCAGCTTCAGAAGAAGTAAGTAACAGTACATACTTCTGGCCATTTCCCTTACTGTTCTGTTTCATAAGTGATTTAAATAATGTCCCAGAACAGGTAATGTGCTTGACAGGCAATGTCTGCTTCAAAGAAGAAGCACACCTTTTTCTTTTCTTAAAAGCTCCTTTAATAGCGTTTCCTTGCACACATATTCTGCTTTCCTGTTCCCTAGTGGGACTGCCTGCTTTCTGGTTTAGAACCTCATCCAGCAGGAAAATGTCAGATAGAATCATTTCCAAGCCAGAAGATGATGATGAATAACTTAGCCATGTGTGCAAATAGGATTTGTTTGAAATTTCTATAACCAAGATAGTCACAGCTTCAGACTGCCTCATTTCTAAGCAGAGACTCAGATGATCCATCAGTGTGGGGAGGGGGAGGGGGGGGAAGTGACAATGAAGATAAACTGTCTGTGGCTTAAAATGGCTGAAAGTGAGTCAGCAAAACATGCATTTAAGCTTTGTGTGTTCTATTTGAAAAAGCTGTCTAATCCAACAAACAGTTTCTTATGATGTTTCCATGTCAACAGCTATAATAGGACACCATGGGTTTGTGCAGCTCTCAACTGGAAAAGTACATGACAGAAAGTTAGATCCTGAACACAGAGAAAACTCAACGCAAAGCAAAAACTCATGGAACTACAGTCAAAAGTCTGAAATCTAAATATGTGCATTGGCACAGTACGGGGTTAGCAGTGTCCAATGTGAAAGAAGGAGATAAGATTGCTTGGCCCCTGTTAAAGAGTTCTCCACCTGAGCATCTTAAATTGAAAAGTTATAAAGATGCTGTAGACCAGGCTCTCCAAATTAGCTGCACTGGTAGAAAGCTGACAACAGTGTTGAAACAGAATATAACCCTGCTGAACAGAGCAGTGGGAATTCTCATTTGAAGAGCCTTCTGATAAAGATAAATGAGGAGGAACTTTTGTCTCACCGCAAGGCAGTCCACCTGTGAGAAGGGAGCCCAACCAAGTTAAGTGATGAGGCTGAGGAAGAGATCAGTGGGCTTTCCCAACCTTTTTATAGATATATCAGAAATAGAAATGACTGTACTAACTACAGCAAGCCTGCAAAGCATTTGGAGAATTGCCTAGCAAAATGGGGATCACAGGGAGTTCTTCAACATCTCCATCTGGTCATTCCCTGCTACCCCGTTCTGCAGCAGGGAACAAAGTCCTGCAGCAGGGAACAAAGACTGGGACCTCCCAGGCCTCATTGGCATTGCATTGAATAGATGCTGTTTTAGATGCAGATAGTTCGCAAAGTTTGCTCTAGGGGATGGTCGTATGGCAACAATCAATAGTTCTGACAGGTGGGATCTGATCCTCTCTGAATGCACCTTGTATTCAGAGCACACAGAGTGGAAAAACGTGTCAGAGATTAGCATACATGTATGTGTGTATATGTATGTGTGTTTGTGCATCTTCCTTCTGCCATGTCTCCAGATTTGCCTCTCATAGACACTGACTGGGCCACACTTCTCTTACAAGTTCTTATCTATTTTGCTTACGTAGAAATGTAGCAAATAAAAGAAGACTATGAGCTGTTTGGTAAAGTCTGCCAGACGCTTCTCACTAAATAAGAATTAAGATAATGAAAAATTCATAGGCTTTCCATAAATGGTACTTCTTTTTCTCATGTTTTTCAATTGACCTCACAGACAATGCAATTCTTTCACCCAGTATATTGTGCTGCTATAGTTATCAATATGCCTGCTAGCACCACTTAATATTTATTGCTATACAAAACTACTGTCTATAGGGAAGGCAACAGCATATTGCTATCTCCATTCTCACATCTTCCTCCTAGTTGTTCAAAAGGGTCCTGGTGTGACAGGAATCAGCTGAAAGCTTTCTGAAAAGTTAGGATAGAAGCACATACTTGAGAGAGACTTTTTTTATAGCCTCATATTTCTATCCACCTAAATTTTAGTTATTCCAGTTTGAAATAGTTTTTACCTTAGCATGCTGATCATGGAGTGTACTTTTCATTTCCAAGAAGTATCAATATTCCTTTCTTTCTGTGAAACAAAACAGTCTGTAATTTTCCCTTTCAACAAGTGCTATCTCTGCAGCCACATTGTCTCTTCTTAATGTCCTTGAAGCACTTTAGAATACAGGCAGAGGTTGCAGTGACTGGCTGTTGCAATTACTCCTTGCTGCCGAGACTCTAAGACAATTTCTCCAGATAAGTATCACAGGTTATCAGTCATGAATAGGAAGCCCAGCCTAATGGCCATCAAGCAGTATCTTACCTCTCTCCTGCAGATGGTTCAAGATACAGTCACACAGTTCAGACATTTTGTTTGTTCCCCATTGTACACAGGCAGTTGGATTTGCATTTGTCAAGATTTGTGGTACTCAGAATACTGAGAGAACTCTTCTTGTATGAGAAGTAAAGTTTTGATTTGAAAAATGCCCATGTTATTTCTGTAGAAGGAAACAGACATCTATGTGAACTTATCTTGAAAACAGTTTAACAGAGACTGTAAACAGAATCAAAAACATTTTCAGTAGAAGTGCAAGGGCCATGGCAGAAGCAACGTTTCTGACATGATTCACAGATTCAAAATGCAATTTTCCCTTTCAGTATTACCACTGAAAGTGATTTTGTACTTTCTGTAGTGGCATTCAGAGCCTGTGATGAGCTACTGCAACAAGACTCTAATGCAGCGAGGAGCTGTGAATGCAGTATCCTGTGAGATGCCCTGCAAAGTACATTCACCCTCAGAGTAATCCTGCTGTGGTGTCTTTTCCAGACATGATGCTACAGACAGATTTTTATGACATCCACTTACTGTTAATTTAATAGTAAATTTATCACCTTGTTAAATATCTAGATTTTAATGCAACTTATTTTTGTTATTTAGCAATCTAGTGTCTGGTCTTGACTTCACACTCAGGATGATCTCCACTGCCATTAGCATGGTCAGAACTAGGTTCCTAAAGCTGCTAATAGAGCTATTAGGACCTACACAATTTCAGCACACAGCACTTCAAATCTGATTCATACGGGTTTCATTCTAGCTGTTGTTAACCCAGCTAAAATACAATTGAATTCATTAGTCTTTACTCTAGTTTCAAGTCAGAATCATGGAAAGTTCCAGGAGTAAAAATCAGAATTCTGTCTTTGTCATTGATATTTGCATGTGGATTCATCTTGAAAAGCTCTTGTGCTTCAGGAAGTCTGTTGACAAATCTGAACTGGACCTGAAATTAAGTCTCTGGAAATTGAGTTACCTACTTAGGCTTCAATAACTCATTAGAATAGTGGTAGCTGGATCCAAATAATAGCTGTAAGGAAAAAAAATAAAAATAATTTGAAAAAAAATAATGAATACAAGTGGATATACTTCCTATCAGGTTCTGTGCTGGGCTAACTATCCAGCCAGATCTAGTGGTTGCTACTACAAGATGTGTAAACTCCACAGACCACACCACCTCCTGATGCAAGTGCTGTAACCAAAGGCATCCAGCACAGGTTATAAACTTCCAATGCAGAGCAGAAATTAAGCTAGGCAGCCAGGCAACATTCACCGGTTTAAGGCAGATAACTGGATGATTTTACCAGTTCAGTTCTTTCACATAGATTTGATTTCATTAAGCAAGTGCCCAAGAAATTATTTCAATATCTGAATGTGCATATGCAACATATTTGCATAAGTCAGGAAGGATGACTTTTTATTATAGTTACTATGTTAATGTAATGATCTTTTATTTTCTTGATACTTTCAGGAATTTGTAATTTTTAGGTCATTTCTAGTTTTCTTTCATTCATATTGTTGTTTGCTGCTAAGATTCAGAATGTGATTAAAAAGAACATCATTAGAAATATGGGGATTTTTTTAAAAAAAATCCATCTTCAGTAATCAATATGTCTGATTTTGTCTGTCCTTTACATGAGTGTAGACAGTGATTCAGTTAGCAATACTCCCCTATAGGCTCCCTTTAAAAAAAATCACAGCTTCACAGCTATTAAAAAAGGCTGGATAAAATTCAACAGATAGTTTTGTCCTGAAGGAGGATTTCAGCAGCTTTGGCTACAAGACTGTAGAAGTAGGAAAAAAAAAAATCCATCAGCAGACAAGATATTTTTCTTACTGAAGGTATGAAATAATAGGGACTTTGACTGAATTAATGACTTGAAAATTATTCAGATGAATGCAAGGACCATTGCTGAATTCAGCGTCTGGAAAACATGAGGTTGTTCTCCTCTTGGTAGAGTGTGAAATAGCTGTATGGTAGGTGCTTCTTAAGCTATTTTAGTTTCATTATTTCTGTATCAGCATTCCAAAATCATCAGGCACTGGACCAACATAAGAACATACTCCTTTTTAGAGTGGGCAGTATGAAGAAGGGTTAAAGTTTCTTTTCCCTAAACTTTCCAACTGCTATCATTATATTTGGTTCATTGCAGCAGCTCTTGATTTACATTAAGATGAGAAAGACAAATCCTTATTTGGTTAATGGGTTTTGAGTTTTTAAGAAAGGATGCTTCAGTTACCCTCAGGTTTGAATGCTACTTTATTGGGAAATTTTATAAAAATATTAAATTGCTTCAGTTCAGCTTTTTGTGTTTCATCTATGGAAATGTTGCACATTGCTCAGCATGTTATACTAAAGACTTGTTTTTGTTGTTGTTGTTGTTGTTGTTGTTTTTTGTTTTTTCTTTTGCCAGCTGCCTTGGTGTCTAAATATATTCCAGAGATATAGGACACATAAATGTGAAATAGGATTTTATTATATTTGGGAAGAACAGATGGATAAGGATATGGAATAAGGAAATTATTCCAAAAGAGTATAATAAAAAACAAGTAATAATTATGTCCTTTACAAGCAGCAGTAAAACATATCTGCAGCCAGTATAACTAATGGTTAATGTAGTGTGAATCAAGGAGTAATACAATGTAACTCAGGCAAAAATTGTAGGGCTAATAAGAATTTTACCAAGAAAGATGGTGCTTGGAAGTTCCCTGTGTGTTTAAAGGACACAAAGAATTTTCTGTCCTATCTGAGCTCTTTGTGAAATGATCTAAGACCTAAAATACACAATTATATTGCTAGAGAGAGATGGAGTGATGCTGAAGCACTATGATGAGTTGTTTGTTCATTGTAGGACACCTACTTGTAGCTGTTGGAGATAAAATAGAGTTTGAATAAATTGTCTAAGAGTCTTTCAGTTACAGAACACTGAGGTTTGAGGTCAAAATTTGTCTGAAATTTCTGAATTAGATATGTGAGAAGAGGTTGGGTTTTAATCTTTTTTTATTGTCAACAAAAGGGAGGAAATACATGACTCACCAATCACTTTTTCTACTGGGATCAGAAGGGTACTTCTAATGCTTGAATTTCCGGTTAATGACCTTGGCCCTGGTTAAAGCTATGAGGTGTCATAAACAAGAAAATCACAACAGGTTTAAGAAAAGGATAATCCAGTCTCTCCCTTACTTCTGTCTTATAACTAAGGTGCTGGAGCCACACAAGTTGTGAATAAACCACGCTGACTCAAATAAACTCTTTTGAAAACATCACCACATCCTTTCCTTTGAATGCATATCAGATGTCTGGCTTTTCATCCATTGCTGTTATGACAGGCTGAACAAACAAAAATAGAAATCTATGTAGTTTTAAGTTCTCTTAATTCTCTCTTGGGCTGTAGTTCTGGAAATGAGCTACAGTCCAAGATTATTGGCATGGGATCCTTCTCAACACTTACTCTAGAGGTATAGCCTTCTAAGTCAAGGACTTCTATTCAATCAGCAAATAGGGAATACTTGTAATTGTGTGTTTGTTATATATCAAAAAGTCTACACCCACAAGAAGGGATCAGGCTTGCTGAGATATAGGTAAAAACAACACTTTTCTTCTTTGAGTATTGCTTGAAAGTAGACTTGCTAACATTCAGGTCAACTACTTCAGTAAGATTCTCTCTGAAAGATATTTATACCAGAAACATTACAATATCTTTTGAAGTCAAATACCAGAAATGTTTTTCATGATGTGTTCCCTCACCTCTGCTCACATGATAATAGGACTTTATAGGGTGAAGATAATTTAAGAAATAAGCTCTGCAGAGTATTCCTGGAAAAATGAAGCATCAACAGTAATAATTTAGTCTAACCAAAGCTGGTGAGGAATGCTTGTATGAAAATACAAATACTTTTGAAATAGTCATAATGACTTAAAGATTATTCAGTATTTCTGTGAATGATTTTTTCCCAATGTGTGTACAGAGTGATCTAATCATCCCCAATTACATGAATAATTGAAGCTTTGTTTGAGTTGATTGACTAATTTTAGAATTTATTTCCTCATTTCTTAGCATTTTTCACTGATAAAAGCAGCCATCTACTATGAAGGCTAAAGTTTCCACTGCCAATATTTTGTCTGACATAGATTTCCCTAACAGCTAATTAATTAGTAATTGTGATGGGGAAAATAAAAAAATAAAATAAAATAAAAAATTTATTTCCAGTTCTAGAATAGTTCTGAGTCGCTGTGTAATCATGCTCTGTAGAAGGGTGCTGTTCTTTATGTTTCTTGAATGCCTGTGAAATTGTATCTACTACTTTAATGGAGGAAGAACAGTTTAACTTCAGTGTATTTTCAACTGATAATGACCATCGTTAAATAATCATGATGGCTTCATTGATCCTGCTTCTCAGGAGAGAGAAGGGCTTGTGGTGATGTGAAGGTTGTAGGCTATCCTGGGCATAGTGATCATGAATTAATAGATTAATTAATAGATTGTTTTGATTCTTGGAAAAGTATGGAGGGGGGTTGGCAAAACTACCACCTTGGAGTTTCAGAGAGCAGACTTCAGCCTGTTTAGACTGGTTGACAGAGTCCCTTGTGTGGCATTCCTGAAGGACAAAGTAGTCCAGGAAGGAAATCCTAAAGCTGCAGGGTGTTCCCATGTGCCGAAAGATGTGATGGTGGTAAAGAAAACCAGCCTGGCTAAACAGACAGCTTTGGCTAGAACTTAGGAAAAAAAAAAAAAAAAAAAAAAACGGGGGGGGGGGGGGGGGGGCGGCGGAAGAGAGAGAGTTTATGACCTTTGAGGAAGGGGTGGGTCAGGAGGACTGCAAAGACATGAGGCATTGCATGGAGAAAATCAGAAGGGCCAAAGCCTTACTTAATTTAATCTGGCTACTGCTGTTATATACAATAAAAATTAATTCTATAAATACATTAGCAACAAAAGGAGGACTAAGGACAGTCTCCATCCTTTCTTGGATGAGGGGGTTAGTGGTCCCAGGTACAGGACTTAGGACTCATCTTTGAATAAACATTTTGGCTTTTTTTGAAGATGTATACAACATTTGCCACTTCCAGTCATCAGTAACATATTCTGATCTCCACAGCCTTTAAAAGATGACAGAGACCTGACTGTGACATTGACCAGTTCTCTCAGCCCCCTTGGTTACAGCCCATCAGGTCTCGTGGATGTGTATGGGCTGAGTTCAGTCCTTGCCCACTGCTGATCTTTCTTCTTGAACACCATTTCCAAGCATAGCACCTGGTGACACCTTGTTGATAAAGACTGAAACAAGGAAGGAATTGAGCCTTATCTGTGTCTCCTGTCACTAAATCACTTACCCCATTCAGCAATGCTCCCACATTTCATTTGTTCAGCCTTTTAATGCTAATACAGGTGTAGAAGCTCCTGTTGACCTTGACACGCCTGGCAAGCCTCAACTCGTGCTGAACTTTGGCTTTCTTTGCACCATCCCCTGCTCCCATTCCTGTATACTGTATTTTGTACATTTAACACAGGATGCTCGTAATCAAGCATCACACCGTGGCATCTGCCTAGTAGTTCAAATAAATAAATAAAAAATAAAAATAAAAATAAAAAAATCAAGTTGCATCTTTATTTTACTCAAGTTGTATCTGTTCTCTATACATTTTTGTTTTCCTTCATGCCTTCTTTATGCACTAACTGCTTAACATACATGATGTATATGTATGACCTGAAATTATTAATACCATTCTGTTCCGTTCTTGCTCTGTCCATCTCTTTAAATACTATATTTGGATGTTTTCTGGTCTCCACATCCTTCTCTGTAGTATACTGCAGATACCTTGTGTAGATAACCATTAGTCCTTTGATGAATTAGAGGCATTAATCTCATTAATCTATTATCTAAGAGCTCATCAGTCACGGTTTTCAGCTCTTCATTACTTCAATAGCACAGCTGCAGTCATTACATTTCACATCTTTCAACACTTCAACCCCTGTTTTTGTGTATGTCTGGAACCTTGAGTGAAGTAGATGCGATTTTGGAAGTCTGGGACTCAGGCTGTAATGCACAAACCTAAAGGATGTTCCCTGTGATTATAGTTGCAGACATCTATTACATCTGGAGGTTGAGTGAGAAGCAAATTAGTGAGATTCCACTGCTCAATGCTTGTTCCCTTGAGCAGTGTTTTGAAATTATAGTCCATCCCGTGACATGCATTTCCACTCCTGAAATCTAGTTGTGTATTTCACATGATTTTTTCTAGCTTAATTTGGATTTATTCCTTCCTGGGTGTCAGAAAGAATGGAATTACGCTCCTCTGGAAGCATACTCCATTTATTTTTTCTCATCTTGCTATCCTTGCATCAATATACAAATAAAATACCCTTTGAAAAAATGCACCTTTATCAATGACGTATTTGACTTTTCTAAGAATTCTGCTCAGCTGAATAATGTCACAATTCAGTGTGCTATAGTGAAAGCATCACAATAATTTTTCATCCATTCAATAATCTGCCAGTTTTCTCAAATTTCATAAAACATCAGTTAAACCATAATTAAACCGTCATGAATGCCTTCTACTTCCAATCTGTCCTCTTCTCAAACAAATCACCCCTTATAATTAATTGAGAGAAATGACAGAAACAGAATACTGTTAACTACTTGAAAACATATTTCGACATCTAACACAACCATAAAAACAATGCTTTTCCAACAGCATTCCTTTCAGAATCATGTTAACTGAAAATGAAGAAATGCTTAAATTATAGCAAAGCATGGTAGCATGAATGTATCCATATTTTAATGTTCTGAGTTTTTCAGGCTCTCCCAGACCATTTGTAATAATGTAAATCTTTTCACTGCTGTCACATCACTCCTGCCTCATTTTAAATCCTATTCTCATCCTTTTCCTTATGCTGTATAGGCAGAAGATAATCTCATTTTATTTGGTAAACCTCTAGATTTTGCTTAGTAAAACTGAGGGATGAGCTCTTAATGACAGGAAGCAAAATATGTGAGCTCTAGATAATCCCATTTGTTGACAGTCTGTGAAGGAGGTTAATGCATTTTTGTAGGACTTTCCCAGTATTTGGTTTATTGTGTTTGCCACTAACACTGCTCCTTACCTCCTTTCTCTTATCTCTTTAGGCAAAGCCTATGAGATTTCTTTCCCTGCCACCATTTGTTAAGTGATGTATTGATTTATCTTCATTGATCTCACTGCACAGTGTTTAAGAAATTGATGTTGCCATTCAGCAACATGGCACACTCTTGTTCTTCCTCAAGTCAATACAAAATGGGTCAGACTTTGAATCACCCCCCTCCATACTGAGTAGTTTTCAGTGTCAGTCAAGGACAATAGACTGTTTGGTCAAAGTAGAGGATCCTTTTAAGTTTAGCAGCCTGCATTAAAAATAAATAAATAAATAAGTTATTGCTGATTTATGAGGAGAGAAGCTTGGAACTGACTTTGTTAAAAGCATTTTCCAAGGTGGCTCGTAAAAGTGAGCAGAGTGAAGATGCAGTGGCAGTGAACATAGCAGACTCCAATGTCTCCTGTACTTCTAATGGAAGCAAATTCAACCTGCAAGCCTCATTGTGAACTACAGGAGCACAGCAATGGCATCAAAGCATCTCATAAATAGATACATGGTCTACAGAAGGTGGTACAAGGTGATTGACTTAGTCATGTAAATTCTGCATACAGAAAATGGAAGTACCTTGTAAAGATTTCAGTTTTGATGTGCTAGGCAGAGGGTTTAGCTAGATACATCCTTAATGGAACTACTTTACAGAGCACAGCAACACCTTAGAGGTGGGTTAGATTGAAACAGGCTGCCCTGGATTTAGCTCAGAGGAAAAATTGAATGCAGGCATATTCCTGAATTCTTATTCTTGCTGAAAACTTGGCTTTGGTCTCTGTATTAGGTAACAGCTCTTCTGGGAACTTAAGAGCAAAGTTGTACAAGTGAGGACAGGTTCTTAGTTACTTACTAGGCAGCAATCTCTGCTTAAAATGTAAGAGGAAAAGATGGTGGTGATGACAGTATCCTTACATTTTGAAAAATATCCTGACAGGTTCATGTCCTTTTTCCCTTATTATTGTTGTTTCAGTCAAAGTCTGCCTAGAACCACTGACAACAGCCAGGATAGCACATTGGCAGCTGAATCCCTGAGCCCCCAGTCAGGAGGTTCCCACCAACTTCTTCCTCCCAAACTTTAACATTCCTTACCCCTTGGTCACACTGTCCTTTCAAGGGAATGGGTGATTTTTGTTTGTTTGTTTGTTTTTTGTTTTTCCACAAATGACAGTCTTGTGAACCTTCACTTTATGAAAATTAGAGTGTTCTGTCTTTGAATCCCTTCAGTCTGCTGAGAGAACTGAATTTATATCTACTCAGTCAATGGAGTGGGAAAGCCTTGAATCTCCCATACCCAAGTTAGTCTCTAGCCACTAGTCTACTAGAAAAAGGTAAATATCACAGCTGTATTTTTGAATGGAAATAGTCTTTTTTTTCTCCCTTTTTTTTTCCTGCATTTGTATGTGCTTTTTTAAGCCCTGTAGGGATTAAATGCAGCTTGTATATTTGTCTGCCTTAAATGTGAATCCTACAAATGCTTAAATGAGAGAGAGGGAGAGAAAGAGAGAGACATACTGGATCAACTAAAGGTAGTAGGAACTCTGATTTTTTCAGGAAGACATTGGTGCTTAAAATCCATCTAAGTCTATTTTAGGCATCAAAACCAGTCAGTCTGAATCTTACTCTCAGTTTTGACTAACTAAAAGTGTCCAGAAAGTTTTGTCAGAGGCTGTATTCAGTACTCTTTAACCCTATTGAACTTGAAGCAACTATCAAAGAGGTAACATTAGAAATGGCTCTGATTTTCAGGATCATCTGAAGCTTTCTGAATAGTGATCATCAAGAAACTCCAAGGCAATTACAATCACAGTCAAATCTATATCTAAAACAAATCACATGCCAGCCTGGATTTTCATGGGGTTGTATAGTCTCAGAGCTGCCATTTTCTCCCAAAGAAGCCATTAAACTAACGAGCCATTTTAAAGACAATATCAATGATTAGCAAAGAAAATATCATAGTTGATTTGTGAGCCACATTCATTTTAATGAATTCATTTCACTCCAAAATGGGAGTTCCAGCTGCTGAAATGTGTTACGTTGGACATAGCTTTATCTCACCAACAAAATGATATGATTTCTTAAAATATGTTACTGTGGCACAATTTTTTGGTTATGACTATATAATCCAGATAACCTCACAGCCCAGTTTGCACTCAGAGCCTTGATTGCTCACACTATACTGCTAATTTACTCCCAGACTCTCTTTTGGAGCAAAGTACCTGGTTGCCTCCGAGACCAAATATAAATATGTTATTTTAGGACCGTTCACTCCAGAGATTTCTCTGTGCAGTATGGATAAGACATTCCTGGATTTGTTTCTCTTTGTATGCCACAGTCTTGCAACCCTGTCCTAGCAGGCTTCCAATCTCAGAGATCCCAATATGCCCTCACACCGTCCATGTTCAGGATGTGAAATGCTATTCTGGTATCATACTACAAAACAGTCTGTGAAGCTACAACATGCCATTAACATTACTTCAGTCACTTTGAACAGGAAGAATACCACATTCATAAAATAATGGTCTCTAGAGGTCATAGGATGCGACAGGGGCTCAAAGCAGACCTGATCCTAGTGCTAAGCACTGTGGATGGTGTGTGCTACGGGGGATTAACCTTGAACAGTGAGGCTGCAAACCAGTTGGCAGTCTGAAACACTGGTGTAGCTATGTCTAACTGCTTAAATGTAGAGTAATACTAAGGCAAAGGCACAAGCATCTTTTTATAATTAGCTTCCATTTAGAAAAATATTCTGATTCAAAAAGATCTTCAAGAGAAATGGCTCAGTCTAGAGAAGAATGGATAGATAGTGAAAGCATACATCCGGGTTATGCTGCTTCAGAAATGCCAGGGTAAATTTTACATAGATGTCACAAAGTATAAGAGCTTCCATCTACCAGTACAATTATTGCACATATGCCCAGTGCTTTCTGTTCAATCTCTTGTTTTGTGAGGACCAGTTTCATGGCATTTGTAGTAAAGAAGTGCTGTTGTTTTTGGTCTTGCTTCTCTTTAAAATTCCGCAGACCTTGCAAAAGACCCAGCTGTTGCTTTAAAATGCAGATAAGTAGGACACTATGCCACTCGCGGGTGCTGTCATTACAGACTCATGTTACTGTTTTCTGTCAGCTAGAAGTTAATCACTTCATTTTTTACCCTGTCAATCATTTAGCAACAGACAAGAACAAAGATATCTTTAGGAAACAGTGGCATCTTTTTTCTCCAAGGCACTTTTTGCATGAACATTATGATGATATTTCTCTTATTTAGGTTATTATGAGGTGTAAACCTACAAAGATATTTCTTAAAACTTTTCTTTAGATGTTGCTGCTTCAGCATTTACTTAACATCCAATTTAATAGTTTATTTTCTCTGAAAATGCAAACATTTTGACTAATGAGGATGAGAAACAATTTCCAGGAAATTAACCTTCTACTCATGAATTTTACCCAAAGGCAAAAGGAACTAGATTTTTAGTGGAAGATTCTCACTAAAACTGAGGAATATTTGGAATAACTGCATACAGAAATATGGTGCTATATAAGGACACTGCATGTATTCAATAGTATGATTAAAATATGAATATTACTATGCTAGGTTTGAAAGATGTGTATGCACTTGCTATCTTGCAAACCTGAACATATATAGGTACTTTTAAAATTATTGCATTTTGTATTTTACCAGTAAAATTCAGTAAAAATAAATTCATAGATTTTCATGAAAACAATGAATCAGTCAAAATAATAATAATAATAATAATAATAAAATAAAGGGTGTTTTGGGAAGATTGTTCAATGCCCTTAAATCTTCAGTGGGTTTTTAACCCTTGTATTCAGTTCACTTGTGCACTGATACTCAATACTGGAAAACCCAATGATTCCCTGAAATAGTATTCTGTAAATTAATTTCAACTATTTTCAGAATCACAGAATCACAGAATTTTCTAGGTTGGAAGAGACCTCAAGATCATCAAGTCCAACCTCTGACCTAACACTAACAGTCCCCACTAAACCATATCCCTAAGCTTTAAACCATATCCCTAAGCTTTTGATTTATAAACTTTAATAACTGTGCCCAGATTTTAAAATCAGAATCATCCCTTTATACATAGCTATCAGAAGAAAGAAAAGAGAAAGATCTTATCTAAAATAAATGTTTAGATAAGAACATAAAAATAGTCATGTCTGTCTCTTAATTAGGACTTTTCAAGCTCAAAGCTTTCTCAGACAGAAAGACTATGTAAAGAAGCAGAGATATGTACAGTAACCTACATAGACTGGAGAAAATTGTTAGCCTTAGGAGTGAGTCCCAGCTTTTTTCTGGGTCCCACTCCAATGCAGTATTTATGGGCAGCTGCATCAAGTATGTACAAGTGTGCAAATGGAGTTTCAGCTTGAATTCCTTAGTTGGTTTCCACAGCTAGGGCAGGACAGAAACATAAAAATTGTCTTTCAAGCAGGTCATCATGAGACTCATTCAGATTATACAGATCAAAGCCAAATCCCAATGGTGCATGGTGAACACATGAAGGTGAACATGATCACCGATTTTGGCTGGACTTAAGGTCCTTCACAACCATTTTTCTGTGTCTAATAGTATCTGATAGCCGATGCTCTGAAACTATAAAATTAGCACTTGATGCTTTTTTCTTCTTTGGAAGATTTTTTTTTTATGTCCATTTAATTTTTCAAACTCTGCTACATCCACTGCTTAATTAAGTCTTGTATATTATCTCTTAATGGTTAAATTGATACCTTCAATTTCTTGTTTTTTGAGAACAGTGAACAATAATATTCTCCTCTTCCCCCAAATTCATAATTTCTTAACTTTTATCATAGTCTTTAAAAAGGTCACCTGTTTAAAGTTGAGAAGTCCTCATCTGTGTAATTTATTCCTGTGAGAAGATAGTCCTTATAGGCCTCTCTGCTACCTTTGGCAGATCCTCTTCAGAATGAGGGGATCGGGACTGCTGGTAGTTCCAGAGTGGGGGTATCTTTGTATGGTGGTATAGTAACAATGATTTCTGTTTGGTTCTTTATTAATTTCTTCAAAACTCTAGGAACAAATTTGCCTCCTTCATGACTGCCAAGCATCAAATTCATGTTTTCCTAGAACAATAAAGTTGCCAACATTTCTTCCCCTGGGAGTAATCGTTTAGCTAGTGAACATCAGTATGAACATTTTTCAAAGACCATGGGTATTTGTAGTGGATTAATGTGGCAAGGTTTTTGTAGCAGGGGGCCATAGGGGTGGCTTCTGTGAGAAGGATCTAGAAGCTGCCCCATGTTTGGTAAGGGCCCCACTGCTGACCAGAGTTGAGCCAATAAGCGATGTTGTTTTGCGCCTCTGTGAGAGCATATATAACACAGGGGAAAAAAAAAATGCTGTGCCACAGAGCAGCTGGGAGAGTGAGAGGAGTGAGGAACAGCCTTGCAGGCACCAAGATCAATGAAGAAGAAGGGGGAGAGGTGCTCCAGGCGCCGGAGCAGAAGTCCCCTGAGGCCTGTGGTGAGAACCATGGTGAAGCAGGATGTCCCCCTGCAGCCCATGGAGTACCACGGTGGAGCAGGGTTCCACTCTGCAGCCCGTGGAGGAGACCACGGTGGAGCAGGTGGACCTGCACCAACAGAGACTGTGGCCTGTGGAAGACTCCTGCCAGAGAAGATTCCAGGCTGGACCTGTAGCCCGTGGAGAGGAGACCACGCAGGAGCAGGTGACCTGGCAGGAGCTGCTGCCTGTGGGGGACCCAGGTTGGAGCAATTTGCTCCTGGGGGATGGACCCCATGGTATGGACCCATATCTGGAGCAGTTCTTGAAGAGCTGCTGCCTCTGGGAAGCCCACGCCGGATCAGTTCAGCAAGGACTGCATCCCATGGGAGGGACCCCACAGCACAGGGGACGAGAGTGACCGAGAAGGAGCAGCAGTGAAGCGCTATAGATTGACCATAACCCCCATCCCCCGTTCCCCTGCGCTGCTCGGTGGAAGGAGGTGGAAGATAGTGGGTGGGGGGGAAAGTGCTTTTAGTTTCTTTCCTTTGTTTCTCTCTTTTCTAGTTCATTAGTAAAAGGCAATAAATCTTACTATCTCCCTATGCTGAGTCTGTTTTGCCCATCACGATAATTACTGCGTGATCTCCTCGTCCTTATCGCAGTCTTTGAGCCCCTTTCATCATATTTTCTCCCTGTTCCTCTTTGAGGAGGAAGAGTGAGAGAGCGGTTGTGGTGGAACTCAGCCACCCACCCAAGCAAAACCACCACAGTCCTTTTTGGTGCCCAACGTGGGGCTCGAAACCATGACCCTGAGATTAAGAGTCGCATGCTCTACTGACTGAGTATTCACCATGTCTAACAGTATATGGTATTCACCATGTCTAACTTTGTGTGCATTAATATTGAATTTCATCAAGTATTTTATCACCCAGTCACTTGATATTTTGTCATCCTTTTGTAAGTCTTCTTGGTCAGTTTTTGGGTTTGCTACCCTTGTGTTTTTGGTAACTATAATTGCTTCATTTTTTGCTACCTTTTCTAGATCACTAATGGGAACAATTAGGAAGTTAGTTATAAATTTTCTGGAAATCCACGTTTACTATGTCAGCTGGAAACTCCTAATCCATGGAGTTCTACCAAGTCTTTAAAGAATTTGAGTAGAACTACCTGCTGCTCAACTCAAACTTGATCTATTTGTGGTCTCCCTGTAAAACACTGGCTTTTCATTTTACATTTCCTCATATCTGAGTCATTCATTTGGTCCTCGTAATTTATTGCAATTCACTTTATTGATTTGTTATTAAACTTTGTTTACTGACACATCAAGTGCAAATTGCTCCATTGATCTGACAGATCTGAAAGGCTCTTCTGTGGGTTCATCCTTAAACTTATCCTGGAGTTGATTGTAAATAATTCATTTGACTTTACTGCCATGGCCTTTTCTTTCCTGAGCTTTCTTATTACATCCCAATGCCCTGTGTAATTGGTATGTAGCATCTGAATGCGGCACAATCTTTACTGTAGTTATCCTCATCCTTTGAGGCAAGGAAATGTCATCCATCCCTGCTATATAGATGTAGAGAATGGGGCCCAGAGACATTTCGTAAAGCATTTGGTAAAGGTTGCTGAGTAATGACACATCCAGCTTTGCAGATCCTCCAATTCGCATCTCCAGCTTTGAGCACAGAAATCTCAAGGGATGGTCTCAGTGCCTGAAAGGCATCAACTTGTAGGGGAGAGAAGAATTAGGTGCCAAAGATTGGATTCATATCAGCAAGTACATTTAGAGTTGTGATAGCTATAGTAGCCAACTGGAAAGACTAAGACAGAGATCATCGAATCGTGGAATCATAGAATCATTCAGATTGGAAAAGACCTCTAACATCGTCTAGTCCAAGCTTTAACTTAGTACTGAAGTCCACCACTAAACCATACTACTAAGTTCTACATTTACACATTTCTTGAAGACCTCCAGGGATGATGATTCAACTACATATCTGGGCAGCCTATCCCAATGCTTCAAAACTCTTTCAGTAAAGAAATTTCTCCTGATATCCAATCAAAACTCCCCTGGCACAACTTGACATTATTTCCCCTTGTCTCATCACTTGGTGCTTGGGAGAAGAGACTGATCCACCCTTGCTACAACATTCTTTAAAGTAATTGTAAAGTACAATAAGGTCTCCCCTGAGACTTCTTTTCTCCAAGCTAAAAAACCCCAGTTCCTTCAGCCACTCCTCATAAGATTTGTTTTCTAGAACAAGATTCCTCTGAAGCACTTGGTCTCTGATTCAGAGCTGGAAGGGACTCCCTGAAGCCAGCCTTGTGTTGGTGTCCACCTCTTACTATAGCTATGTGGGTACCCAGGTCCTTGAGGCTGATCTTACCTGAACTGCCAACAAGAATATGTGAAGAGACAGAAAAGCCTCTCTTTCACAGAGCTGAAAAATAGTATCTTAAGGCTAGAACAGACTTTCTTCATTGTGTTTCACAGCCTTGGTTCTGAAAGGATTTGAGGAGGCGCATCCTCTTCTCCCCAGTGTCCCCACAGTCTGGCAATGCAGAGCCATGCATCTGCTTTCCCAAGCATCTCATTCATCAGAGAGTGAATGGGTCTGGACTTGGGCATAGGCTCACATCAGAGATAGCTGAAACCACAGATATCTTTACTATTGCATTCAGGAGGTCCCTCAGCTTTGCATGAAGGGAGGAACATTGATATAAACTAATAAAGTTAATCAAGAAAATGGAATTATCTCGATTCACCTTACCAAAGACCAGCAATGCAATGAGACTGATAAATTGGTAGCAGTAAATTATTGCCGCCATTGCAGAAGATATAAAGATTTTAGGTTTGGACCTCCTATTTTGTACACTTGAGAAATTTTTTGGAAGTTAGCCATCAGAAGCAGCTTTATTCTGCAATGAAGTTTTCCTTAATAAATGACTTTTTGGTAAAGGAGATAGTGCTTATATCTTATTTAAAGGAAGAGAAGCTCTTGCTCTTCAATGCAAATGAGGATTTTAAGATAGTCTTTGAGATCATAAAGTTAAAGCAACCTTTGAAACTAAATTTCATTTTAGATAGTCTATTTTTTAATTTTTTTTCCTTTTATATTTATTTCATCATATTCTGTCTTGTATTGACTTGTTTATATAGAAAACTGAAAGTTGCTTTTTGCAACACAATCTCATTAAGTCAGTTCACTTTACAGAATTTAATGACAGAACCACAGTGATCAATCATAGCTATGGAATGGAAACATTTCTAACTTTGCTAGAGGAACAGATATTTCTTCAGCTGATGTTTGATGGGAAGTACTGAGTTAATAAGACAGAAAAAGAAGGAAAACTATAAAAATGATGGCATTTGCAATGACAGTCACAAGATGTGTTAAATGACTGGATGGAGTTTGATCCTGTAAGACCAGACATAGAAAGTAATATAGCTGAACATAAGAGAAATACTTGGATATATATGTAATAAAATGATTTGAAGACAGCACATCTATTTAACACAACCTAGCATTTTTTACTTTATAACAGGTTTCAGGTTGCTGAAATAATCCTAATCATGAAACAAAGGCTTCTATCAAGGAGACAGTGGGTAGATCTGGTCAAAAATTATCTGATATAGTTCGGAGACTGACACGTACATAGGATCTCCATGGCTCAACAGTAGCTGTCCCAGATCCCTGGGATGTCTAGCAGTCTGTGGGCTGCCTGTGCAACATCCTAGGTGCTGGAAACTGCTCTTCCCAAGGACTGACACGTGAGGGCCATTAGTTTACTAACTCTCAGAACAAACTGTCTGCAAACTGAAGAATTTGTCCTGATTCTCCTAAACCAGAAGTTCTCATAATTTATCACCTGCATATATTTCAAGTGTTTCATTTCTTTTTCCACCCAGATTGCTTTGTTCATTTTTTTAAACACTGAAAACTTTCCACGTCCTTTCTCCTGTCAGCACCAATCCAAGTTGTGCAGGCAGTTTCTATTTCCCAACTTCTGTACCTATTTTCCTCTATAAAAGTGACACCAATTTGTTTTTACAGCTATCCTGGCTCAGAATAAAGGTCCATCTAGCCAAATTGTCCCTTCCTTAACAGTTGTTAGTAGCAGATGTTAAGGGAACAGATAGGAACAGGGCACATATGGTCAGATACTCACCCTGCTGTACACCGCAGCTTTCTCCAAAGAGAGCATCTTTCCTCAGCCTTTAAATCATCCACAAAATTGCAATGCTCTTTTCATGTTGCAAGAGAACAAATATGAATTTCCTACAGTTTGCATGTGAAGTTATAAAATAATTTGCCTAGGCAAAAAAAAATCTTGTTGATGAATATTTCAATTAACTTTGTCCACATGAAGTGAAAGAAATATACATTTCCAGTCAGAGACATTTGTTTGTTCACTTTCTTGCTTGTTTGTTTTTTCCCTGCAATATCAAAATAAAAATAAAATAAAAAATAACTTGCTTTTGGGTCTCTGTAGGACTCCATTTTTGTATAAGCAAACACTAAATGACAGTGTAATTTACACTGCAGGATTTTCTGACAAATGTGTAGCTTCAATAGATGCTCACTTCTATTGAAATCACAAAGATTTCACCCTTTATGTTTAATTTATCCATTGTAGGTATTGATGACATGGCCACTTTACCATACTCTCTGAGCACTTTATAATACTCTCCTTAAGTATTCTTATTTTCCAAAGCAGAGTCAACTTCAAAATGGCATTAAGTTGCTCAGAGCCTTATCCAGATGGGTTGTTAATATCTCCCAGGATTGCACAACCTCTCTGCACCACTTATACTAATGTTTACCATTCTCCTAGTGAGATTCTACCCATTCTCACATTTTCAGATCAGCTCCACTAATGATATCTGAGTAGGGTGACTGTGGGCCAGACTTAGTACCACAGGGCCTGTGACATCAGGGACTGCAGTTTTAGAACAGTTCTTGTCATACTTCCTATGGATCTATCTACTAGGAGAGTGGGATTTGCTCCTCCTTCCTATTGTGGAAGCAAGAGCTAACCTCATGCAGCTTCCTTAATGACAAGTTTGTTTTTGTTTGTTTGTTTTTCTGTTGTTGTATTTTTTTCTTAGAAAGGACTTTCCTGCTTCAAAGTATGGAGGCCATCAGCACCATAGTAAGAGGACATTTTTGGATCAGCCATGATGAAAATGCCACACAAAGACATGCATCTCTCAAAGACATGCAACAAGATGATCTCTTGTACAAAGAGATGATCTCTCGTACGAAGACCTATCTCTTGTACAACTTACCAAATCACAAAACCTTTTTTCAGAGGGCATTATTCAATGTTTTATGAAAGAGAGGAAAGATGCCAGTAAGTGAGGGAGGGAGTTACTGTTTGCTTATAGCTGCTGGAAACATAAGCTAGATTTTCATCATTCCTCTCTGTTTCCCATTTCCTGCACACACAAATCTATCATTAAGCAATATAAAGTTCTAGCTTCTGGCATGACAGAATTATTTGATTTAGACTTAAAAAGTAGTACTAGTATATGAGGTTTACAAACTGAGTCTTACATCCTGAAATGAGCATTATTTTCTTTTTTCTTTTCTTTTCTTTTCTTTTCTTTTCTTTTCTTTTCTTTTCTT